>NC_041216.1:13844280-13844665 GCF_002837175.3 Physeter macrocephalus | reverse complement strand
TAGAGAGAACCTACCTCAACATAATAAAGGCCATATATGACAAACCCACAGCAAACATCATTCTCAATGGTGAAAAACTGAAAGCATTTCCTCTAAGATCAGGAACAAGACAAGGATGTCCACTCTCACCACTATTTTTCAACATAGTTTTGGAAGTCCTACCCACATCAATCTGAGAAGAACAAGAAATAAAAGGAATACAAATTGGAAAAGAAGTAAAACTGTCACTGCAGATGACATGATACTATACATAGAGAATCCTTAAAATGCCACCAGAAAACTACTAGGGATAATCACTGAATTTGGTAAAGTTGCAGGATACAAAATTAATGCACAGAAATCTCTTGCATTCCTATATACTAATGATGAAAAATCTGAAAGAGAA
>NC_041216.1:13797975-13843694 GCF_002837175.3 Physeter macrocephalus | reverse complement strand
GCGGAACGGCTGGGCCCGTGAGCCATGGCTGCTGAGCCTGCGCGTCCGGAGCCTGTGCTCTGCCACGGGAGAGGCCACAGCAGTAAGAGGCCTGCGTACTGCAAAAAAAAAAAAAAAAAAAAAACAAACAAACAAAAAAACACAACCCAATCCAAAAATGGGCAGAAGACCTAAATAGACATTTCTCCAAAGAAGATATACAGATTGAAAGGATGCTCAACATCACTAATCATTAGAGAAATGCAAATCAAAACCGCAATGATGTATCACCTCACACTGGTCAGAATGGGCATCATCAAAAAATCTACAAACAATAAATGCTGGAGAGCGTGTGGAGAAAAGGGAACCCTCTTGTACTGTTCGTGGGAATTTAAATTGATACAACCACTCTGGAGAACAGTATGGAGGTTCCTCAAAAAACTAAAAATAGAACTACCATATGACCCAGCAAACCCACTACTGGGCATATACCCTGAGAAAACCATAATTCAAAAAGAGACATGTACCACAATGTTCATTGCAACACTACTTACAATAACCAGGATGTAGAAGCAACCTAAGTATCCAACGACAGGTGAATGGATAAAGAAGATGTGGCACATATATACAATGGAATATTACTCAGCCATAAAAAGAAACGAAATTGAGTTATTTGTAGTGAGGTGGATGGACCTAGAGTCTGTCATACAGAGTGAAGTAAGTCAGAAAGAGAAAAACAAATACCGTATGCTAACACATATATATGGAATCTAAAAAAAAAAAATGGTTCTGAAGAACCTAGGGGCAGGACAGGAATAAAGACGCAGATGTAGAGAATGGACTTGAGGACACGGGGAGGGGGAGGAGTAAGCTGGGACAAAGTGAGAGAGTAACATTGACATGTATACACTACCAAATGTAAAATAGATAGCTAGTGGGAAGCAGCCAGATAGCACAGGGAGATCAGCTCGGTGCTTTGTGACCACCTAGAGGGGTGGGATAAGGAGGTTGAGAGGGAGACGCAAGAGGGAGGGGATATGGGGATATATGTATATGTATAGCTGATTCACTTTATTATACAGCAGGAACTAACCCAACATTGTAAAGCAATTATACTTCAATAAAGATGTTAAAAAAAAAAGATCCCTAGTCATAGAATTGCCCCCACTCCTACAGCATCCAATCCAGAGCAAAGTCCTGCTTCCTGAAGCCCTCCCAAATCATCTAACCCAAGTCCAAATCCCATAGTAATTCGTTTCTAACACCCTCTTACTGAGTGGCCCCACAGTCCCCATGGAGTACGCTGTCCCTCACTACAAGTCAGAAACTCAACTTGATAACTGCCCTGTCTTTCTGGTGATTTTTGGCTGGAGGTCCTTCACAAAGTCTTTACCCAGAGGTTACCATCTCCAGTGAAAACTGCAGTCTGCCCCACCCCACAAGCCTCCCCATTCCCTTGCTCCGTTTCCATCATAGCACCCATCGCCTTCTCCCACACTGGATCAATTGCTTATTTGCTCTATATCATTTGTGGTCTGTCTCGCCCGTCCCCGACCCCATTTGAATGTGAGCTCCACTAGGGGCAAGGATTGTTGTCAGGATTGTTTCAGGATGTAGTCAGAATGGCTAGAACAGGGCCTAGCACATCGTAGGCACGTGGTAAATATTTGTTGAATGAATGAACCATTGCTAGGACCGGAGGTCCTAACCAGCTTGGCCATCAGGAAGGTTTCCCTGGAAATGGGCTATGAAGGCTGGGATCTGATGGGTAAATAGAGGTGATCCTGCCTGACAGTGGGGAGGAGTGTTTCCAGCATGTGCAAAAGGCCTGGGGAAGCGAGGGGGTATTTCATGATTGGGGGATTGCAAGTGCTTTGAGATAGCTCAAGAGGGAGTTCTGGAAGGGGAAGGCAAGAGATGAGGTTGGAGAGTTGTCAGGGGCCAAGAGGGCTGGGTCACTGGGAACTCAGAGTTTACCCTGAGGGCGACCAGGAGCCATGGAAGTAAGTGCTTAAGCAGAAGGCAGCATTTTAAGAGCAGATGGCAGGAGGGGGACAGTGCCGTGGAAGAGGTGAGGCTGGAGGTGGGAAGACCAGTGGCAAGACTGTAGGAAAGTGAGATGATGCCACCTAGGTCATGGTGGCAGCTGGAGAGAAGGGGCTGAGTCCAGGGAGAAGGAGGAAGACCCAGGTGCCTCCTGGGTCCTGGCCTGGGCATCCAGGTGATCAGAGGTGCCATTCACTGCAGAGGGGGACGTGGGAGGGGCAAGTTATGGGGAAGGTGTTGAGTGTGAGGCACTTTGTGCTGTGGAACATCAGGGGAGACGTCACGTGGGCAGTCGTATGTACACCTGGAGCTCAAAATTGGACTGGAGACACAGGTTTGGAAGATGGACACAG
Source organism: Physeter macrocephalus (assembly GCF_002837175.3). Taxonomy (NCBI): domain Eukaryota; kingdom Metazoa; phylum Chordata; class Mammalia; order Artiodactyla; family Physeteridae; genus Physeter; species Physeter macrocephalus. The sequence continues at coordinate 13,841,316 of NC_041216.1, read as the reverse complement.
CGGTGCTGAGAGGAGTGGTGGAGAGAGGAATTCTGAAGACTTCTAGCTGAGAAGCCACAGCCCTCGGGGCTCAGGGCAGACAGGGTTTCAGGGAAGGCAGAGGAAGGCCCACGTCCCCCCACCCCTCTTCCACTCTCTCTGGGGTCTCTAGGTCTCACCTTGCTCCCTGGAACTCCCAGTGGCTGGAATCACTCACTGGGACAGAAGAGTCCTCCCTCTCCTAATAATTCACCGCTCCAGGCTTGTTTAGAAAGCAGAGGGGGAGACTCTGTGCTGCACACAGGCCTCAGCAGTAGGAGCTCTGGAACCAAAGCCCCACCTGGAGGCGGAGATGGCAGCCCCGCCCCGGGACCCAGGCCCCCATTATTCTGGGAAAGCTCAGAAGGGGGGCTGATGTCGGGTGGTGGGGGGGTAACCAGAGGAAGTCCAGGCACAATGTCACCGTCAGCAGCTCACAGACAGCAGAGCTGGGGGGCAAGCCTGGCACTCTCCCTCCTTGTCCCAATGGCCCCAGCCACCTGCCCCTGAGACTCCGACTGGAGCTGGCAGCAGCGCTTAACCCAGACTCCCTGGGCTCCATTCTGCCTCCTACATGCCTCTCCCTCCCGTCTGCCCACAGCCAGGCGGGGCCTCCCTCCTCCCTCCTCTGAGCACTGCTGCAGTGCCCCTCCCTGCCCACAAAGCCATCTTCCACATCTCCGGGGTCTTCCTAAAATGCATTTCACAGCACATCACTCCTCCTTCAGATGTCCCTCAAGCAGGGACTCATCCCCCAAACTTTTGGGTCAAAGGCCAATCTCCCTCCTGGGGCCTCAAACCCTCCCACTTGACTCTGTCTTTAGTTCCTTAGTATGCATGCTCCCTGCTGCCCTGCCCCTTCATCTGCCTTCATCCTCGGCGACTCATCACTTCCTCTGGGCGGCCTTCCTGGGCCCCCAGGCTGCGTAAGGAAGGTCCGCTTGAGTAACCCTCACTCACTGGGTTCTTCCCACTTGGGTGCCGGGAGGGCAGAGTCTGGGTCTATCGTGTTTACCACCGCTTCCCAGCAAACCCACAGTGGGCCAGCAGGATAGACAGCATTGAGCTGGAATGTGTCATGAAGCTCTTTCACCCTCCTCCCCTCCCCAATCCTTGGATCAGGTGAGCAGGAGGTGTTATTCCCCATCCCAGCCAGAAGGGGCAGCTGAGTCCAGAGGCTGCGTCCCTTCACCTGTGCCACCTAGAGGGTCTCAGTCCCGAACCCAGTGACATCCCAGGGGTGCTGGGAGGAGACACCAGCAACTGAAGTCACGTTTCGTCAAGGCTCCCAAACCCTCAGGGGAAGTAAGGGCAATGAGACAGAGCAGGAGATTCTGTGCGGAGGGTTCCAGAGGGCCCCTGAGAAAGGGAAATTGCCCTGTGGCTTCCTGCTCCGAGCAGCAGAGGGGATGTTGGCTCCTGGGAACCTGGTTCGGTCTCTTGCTGGCAGCGGAACTTGGGCACACTGCTTACCCTTTCCCACCTGCAAAATGGAAAGCACCGGAGAGCCCTGTCTCAGGTATGGTGAGCTTAGCGAAGCGATGCGTGGAGAGCCCCTTGCACAGCGCCTGCCACGTGGGGCGGCAAGTTCCCCTTCCCAGGCCCCCAGGCCTTCCCATCACCTTCGTGCATATGAAAATTCAAGTGTGTGCAATGTCCAGGCCGAGGGTGGATGGGACGGACCCGGCGGAAGGGACAGAGGACACAGGGGCAGAGCTGCTGACTAGGGGCTGTGGGACAGGGCCCTGGGGCTGAGGAAGAGCAGGAAGTCCTAACAAGAGGAATGGAGAGGGGGACCTGTGGCCTCTTTCAGCCCCTTTTCATTGCAGCTGGGGAAACTGAGGCTAAGAGGAGGCAGAGCCAGGTTTGCGACTGCAGCTCTCCTGAACCTGCCGCGCTGAACGCAAGCTTCGAGGCACACGCTTTAGACGCAGACAATTGTTTGGCTCGAGATCACAAGGAAGAGGGGGTGACAAGCCAGGAACCCAGGGTCCCGACTCCCCAGGACCCTTCCCCCCTTCCCCAGGAGGCCATCCTCACAGGGTCTGGAGGAAGATGTGGAGGCTGGGAGTGAGGGCAGATCCCACAGTCCAGAAGCTTCCCATCATCTAGTCAACAAACGCCAGGCTCTGTGGAAATAGCAGAAAAAGAGTCGCAGCCGGCTCTCAGGGAGCAAGAAATCACGAATGAATGTAACAGTATAACTGTGATGAGGGCTATGGAGAAGGGGTTCATGGAACTGTTCAAGGATGTAGTAAGGGACCACACTCTACCTGGGAGGTCAAGAAAGTCTTTTGAGGATGCGGTGCTTAGGTTGAGACTCAGGATGAAAAAGGTTACTGTGAGATAATAATTATATGTTTATATCGATGCCTGCCCCTGGTTCCCAGCACAAGGCTCCTATAACCCTTGTAGTTTCCTGACTGATGAGAACACAGGAGCATCTGTTGTTTTACTGAAGTCACTGGCTGGGGGAAGTGGTGGTCCCAAATGGCTCCTGGAGGGGGGCTGTCCACCAGGAAGACCAAACCATGATTAGAAGCTTGGAATTTTCACATACACACTCCTCAACGCCAACTTCTCCAGAGAGGGGAGGGGGCTGGAAATGGAGTTAGTAGTTGATCATGTCTACACAAAAATCCCAATAGCATGGGTTTCGGGGAGCTTCTAGATGAGTGAACACATCCACGTTCTGAGAGGGTGACACAACCCAGCTCCACGGGGACAGAGGCTCCTGCGCTTGGGACCTTCCCAGACCTCGCCCTATGTGTCTCTTCATCTGGCTTTTCATCCGTATCCTTTGTCATAACCTTTAATAAACTACTGAATGTAAGTGCTTCCCTAAGTTGTGTGAGCCACTCTGACAAATTGATTGAACCCTAGGAGGGGGTCGTTGGAACTTTCAGTCTGTAGCTGGTTGGTCAGAAGCACAGGTAATTACCTGGGCTTGTGACTGGCCTCCGAAGTGTGTGTGTGGGGGGGCAGTCTTATGGGACTGAGCCCTTAACCTGTAGAATCTGATTATATCTCTGTGCAGATAGTGTCAGAATTCAGTTGAACTGTAGGACACCTAGTTGGTTTCACAAAGAATTACTTGGCGTAGGGGAAATTCCCTGGGAAGATGGGTTTTTTTCCCCTACACAGTTACCCAGGCAAGAGGGTGGAGTGCATTCCAGGCAGAAGGAACGGCATATGCAAATGTCCTGTCATGGGAGGAAGTACAACATACTCTAGAAATGTGCTCCAAGTTTGCCTTTTCAGGAAGGTGGAGTAGAGGCATCTTCTTCCCCTTTTCTTCTTGAAAATCACCCCATCACACACACAAACACACACACACACACACACACACACAAACACAATGAGAACAAGAAACAGAAACTCCACCTTCTAAGAGATATTTCTGACCTCAAACTACAATATTGTAGAAAAGCATCAAATGTTCTAGATTCTAGTATGGTTCAATAATGGAATTATTAAACAATTTTGTCTTCTCTCTAGTTCTAGAACTTGGCTTCCTCAGCCCTGATCTTTCTTATTGCATTAACTAATAAAATTCCAATGCCTGGCCCTAAGAATGAAAATCTTAATTAACAACTTCTATGAAAACAAGCCTCAGAAAGATGGGAAGTACCTGTCTTTTCTCCCCTGAAGCTGTAGAAACACAAATACTTACTATACTCCATCATAAAAATTAGTTTAAGAATCAGACATGATTGGGAATTCCCTGGCGGTCCAGTGGTTAGGACTCCACACTTTCACTACTGAGGATGTGGGTTTGATCCCTGGATGGAGAACTAAGATACCACGAGCCGTGGTGCGGCCAAAAAAAAAAGAAAAGAAAAAGAATCAGACATGATACAGATCAAAACAAGAAATTTCACGAGCGTGTCCATCTTGTTTTCCTGTCCAATGTGGAGACTGTGGAACTATGTATGAAAAACATGTTAGCTCTGTTAATACAAATCCATCCTGAGGGAGACTTCCCTGGTGGCGCAGTGGTTAAGAATCCGCCTGCCAATGCAGGGTTCGAGCCCTGGTCTGGGAAGATCCCACATGCCATGGAGCAACTTAGCCCGTGCGCCACAACTACTGAAGCCTAAGCGCCCTAGAGCCAGCATGCCACAACTACTGAGCCCACGTGCCACAACTACTGAAGCCCGCGCGCCTAGAGCCCGTGCTCCGCAACAAGAGAAGCCAACACAATGAGAAGCCCGTGCGCTGCAACGAAGAGTAGCCCCTGCTCGCTGCAACTAGAGAAAGCCTGCGTGCAGCAACAAAGACCCAATGCAGCCAAAAAAAAAAAAAAAAAAAAAAAACCATCCTGGGAAAGGTTGTTTGCACAGAGAGTCTTGAAAGACAACCAGACTTCAGATTGTACAAAACTCTGTGGAAGTAACTTTTAAATTCCAAAAACAAGACTGGGATGGCAATTGGCTATTTTAACTGATAATTTGAGGATAATTATGTTACAATTGTCATCTGTATGGCTGTTAGCATAACTGACACCATCTTGGGTCCATTCGGCTCCTCCTGTCCTTCCACTGACCCTAGCCAGGACTATACTGTCCCATCATCAAGGACTTTGTAGTTAATAGATACTGTTTAATAATTGTGAGGTCCAGGTGGCTCTATGTTCTGTCAGTCTCCAAACAATGATGAAGACCTGCGCTGACTATTCCTGGTGCCCATGCGACTAGTTACCCATTTATAAATCTTGACTAGAAATGCACTTCCTGTTTCCAAGCACCTACCCCCAAACCCTAAGTAACTATAAAATTGTCCCAGTGGCCCCTTGGTGGTGCAGAGTGCGGCTACCAATGCTTCTGTATCATTGTCTGCCCCATCCCACCTTGTGATTACCCTGTAATAAACTGATCCACTGATTATATGGAGCTGCTTGCCTCGTTTTTTGGTCTCAAGATAACTTCTCAAGGAATCCCCTGGTTGTGCAGTGGTTAGGACTCGGCGCTTTCACTGCTGTAGCCCTGGGTTCAATCCCTGGTTGGGGAATTAAGATACTGCTAGCCATAGGGCATGGCCAAAAAAAAAAAAAAAAAAAAGATACCTTCTCAGTTTGGTTTTTGTTACCTCCTGCAGCCAACAATTAGCAAACCAGCCAGGAGACTGAAAACGACAGAGAAATGGGTAAAGGGATGGTGCAGGGGGGCTGGGGCGGGGGAGCCCATCTCTGGTGGGGGAATCCCAGGCTGGCAAGCCACAGCCACATGGGGTGACCTGGCTAGGTTTCTGGAATGCTTCCGGACGGTGTGTGAGCATGGGGATGCCGGGAAAACACCAGAGGGCTTTTACTAGATATATTAATCCAAGCCGTGGGAAAGTGAAAGTGGAAAAAAGAAAGTGAGCAAGCTAGCAGGCTGTTGCATTATCTTTGTTGTGTGCTCTGAGGATTAGCACAGACAAGGAATTGCAGCTCAGCAGGGAGCTAGAGCCAACTAGAGAGGCACAGGGGTTAGAGAGGGATGTCCAGACACCATGGTCCACCACCGCAGACGTTATGTCAAAGAAAATACAACAAGAAGAGCACATTGAAGTGATGCATGTAAGATGGCTCAGAGGAAGGGCTGTGGGCTGCCCCATTCAAAGGTGTTATTTCAAAGGTGTTGTAAATCAGAAGATTGCCTCTCTGTCCCTTTCTGGTTGATATTTCGCCCATACCTGATTATGCCGTGGGTTTGGATGTCCTACAGGACCTGGACCTCACAACCACCACGGGCGAGTTCCAGTTACTGATCCCAGGGGTCAAGCTAAAGGGGACCCTGTAAAGTTGCCTATCCCTCGGAGAGTGGTGGCAATAAAACAATATCGCCTACCTGGGGGACAGGAAGAAGCAATGGCTACCGTCAAGGAATTAGAGAAGGTGGGAGTTATAAGATTGGCCCAAAGCCCATTCAATAGCCCCACGTGGGGACTTCCCTGGTGGTTGAGTGGTTAAGATTCTGTGCTCCCAATGCAGGGGGCCTGGGTTCCATCCCTGGTCAGGGAACTAGATCCCGCATGCTGCAACGAAGGTCCTGCATGAGGCAATGAAGATCTCATGTGCTGCAACTAAGACCCGGTGCAGCCAGATAAATAAATAAATATTTTTTAAAAATAGCCCCACGTGGCAGGAGTAAAAACCAAATGGCACCTGATGCACAGCAGTAGACTCTAGAGAATTAAACAAGGCAACACCCCGTATCTATGCGGCAGTTCCAAACACAGCCCAACTCTTGGATACGATCTCCTCTTCTCTCAAGACATATCGTTGTGTCTCAGATTTGTCTAATGCCTTTGTCAGCATACCCTTAGAAGGGGTTCCCAGGACCAGTGTGCCTTCACGTGGGAAGGGAGACAATGGACTTTTACTGTCTTACCCCAGGGTTATCTGCATAGTCCTACTATACGTCACGGGATGGCGACCCAGGACTTGGAGAAATGGACTCTTTCTCCCTCTTTTGTTCTCTGTTATTACACTGATGTTATCATGTTAACCTGTGATGACTTGCTCTCTCTCTCCCAAGATGCTGCGTCTCTTCAGGAACGTTTAAAAGCTCGGGGATGGGAGGTAAACACTGACAAGAAGCAAAGACCAGGAGAGTCAGTAAAGTTCTTGGGAGCTCTCTGGTCTGGTGAGACCACAGTGATACCCGAGACTGTCATTGATAAGATACAGGCGTATCCGCATCCCGCAATGTAAAAGAACTACAAGCCTTTCTTTGTAGGTGGGCGAGGGTACTGGCAGTCTTTTATTCCCGACTTTGCCCAGATATTAAGACCCTTATATGCTTTAGTAAAAAAGGGAACAATCTGGGACTGGAATATCCCACAACAAGAGGCTTTTGAAAAGGCCAAGGTGGTTGTCAAACAAGTCTAAGGACAGAGGGTGTTAATGCCAGACACAAGTCGTGAATTGGATGTAAGTATACATCCCGAAGGGTTTGGATGGGAACTGTGGCAGCAACAAAATGGGAAAAGAATCCTGCTAGGATTCTGGTCTCAATTACAGAAAGAGGGGGAGAACCAGTCTAGTCCAATAGAAAAACAATTGTTAGCAGTTTCCCTAGCCTTACAGCAAACCGAGGATCTGACCACCGACTTACCCGTCAGCTTACGAACTCCCCTGCCTGTGGGTCGATGGATTAAGGACTTTCTTTTAAAGTCTAAGAGTGCCTGTGTGTAGCTGAGTACCTTACACAAGTGCATGCGTACCTTCAACAGAGAAGCACCTCTTACACTGGTCCCCTCTCTCAGGAGTTGCATGTTTTATTAGGGCTGGTGACCACCACAGATGCTCTGACCATCACCTGCTTGCACCCTCTGTAGAGCACAGGTATGAGAAGATACCGGGTTGCCCCCTGCTGATACATGGTACACGGATGGCAGATGTAGGGGCAACTCCCCCCTGTACTCGACAGCTGTTTGTTTGGATTCTGATGTCATCTGGTTCGAGAAAGGGACTAGACAAAGTAGTCAGTGGGCAGGACTCAGAGTGGTGCAGCTGGCGACCGCTCACGGGTCCACGCCCCTCAACCTTGCCACTGACAGCTGGGCAGTATGGAAAGGCTTGCATGTGGATGTCTCCGTGGCATCAAGATAATCGGAAAATATAGGGAATTCCCTGGCGGTCCAGTGGTGAGGACTCGGTGCTTTCACTGCCGGGGCCCGGGTTCAATCCCTGGTTGGGGAACTAAGATCCCATAAGCCACACAGTGCGGAAAAAAAAAGAAAAAAGAAAAATTGGAAAATAGTGAATAAACCTCTGCGGGGGATGAATTATGGGCTGATATTTGGACTGCCTGCATGCAACCAGGTGCCAGTGTGCCCATGTGGCACGTTTCAGCCCACTCACCCTAACTCTGTCTGGCAAGGCTGAAGCTGATGCATTAGCCAGGACAAGAGGTCTGCTGCTGGAGGAATCACAGATCCCCTCTGACGCCATGGAATGGCTCCACCGAAAAGAAAAAGGCTCCATTTGCCCCTCAAATATGCGGATCCCCAAGCTGTAGGTCATTCGAAGTGCCGCCCCCTGAGACACCCACCAGGGCACATCAGACGCTCTGACCATCCAGTTACTAGATGGCAAGTGGATACATAGGGCCTTTGTGGGTGTCAGAAGGGTATCAGTGTGCTCTAACCTGTGCCCACACAACCACTGGATCAGTGCAAGCCTTTGCCATTAAGAGCCGATCAGGGGCTTCCCTGGTGGCACACAGTGGTTAAGAATCCGCCTGCCAACACAGGGGACACGGGTTCGAGGCCTTCTCCGGGGAGATCCCACATGCCGCGGAGCCCATGCGCCACAACATCTGAGCCTGTGCTCTAGAGCCCGCAAGCCACAACTACTGAGCCCGCGTGCCACAACTACTGAAGCCCGCTCTCCTAGAGCCCATGCTCCGCAACAAGAGAAGCCACCGCAATGAGAAGCCCGCACACCGCAACGAAGAGTAGCCCCTGCTCGCTGCAACTAGAGAAAGCCTGTGTGCAGCAACAAAGACCAATGCAGCCAAAACTAAAATAAATAAGTAGATAAATTTATTTAAAAAAGAAAAAAAGAGCGAATCAGGCCATTACAATTAAAGGCCTGTCAAAATTGGAAGTTATGTAAGGAACACTGGCCCAAATTGACAGTGATCAAGGAATTCATTTCACTGGACATGAAATACAAGAGCGGGCAGAAGCCCGAGAAAGTCTTTGGCCTTTCCATTTTCCATACAACCCCACTGTGGCTGGTCTGGTTAATTGGATGTTAAAAACCACCTTAACAGCACTGTCTCCTGACAGCACGTTACAAGGTTGGTCCCCTTGGCTGTCTGAAGCTATCAGACTGTAAAATGCAGGCTGACAATCTGCATAAGAACGGCTGCCTGACGGAACACCAACAGGGTGTTGAGAAAGCAGGTACAAAAGGGAGGTCTTTGCCTATCCAGTGGGAGGAAGGTCTTGTTTTTGTCTGTTTGTTTTGCAGCTACCACCAGACTTCCCACCTGGTGTTACTGGAATTCACTGGCATTTAAATTGGTCTCCCCCTCCCAGGTGGTATCCTGGATGGGACTCGCCTTGGTATCACCTTCATTCAGGGATTTTATGTGGGAATGGGCCCCAGCAGACCCCGATCACCTCTCCAGAAGCATTAGCACAGGAGCTGAAGTGGATTTAGTCATGTGGAGTCCCACTGAGGTCCCTGTATATAATTTTAGTTTACCTACTGAAGATATTAAGGATAAAATGTGTGATATCACCACTGGGAAAAATGCCAAAACCAGGGGTGGTTTTGGCCGGTGGAGATCACACGGCTACAGTGTTACTCATGAATGAGGATTTGCTTTATCTTTGACCCCTAAAACACTTGTCTTATTGCCCATACTGTCTGCCTCATGAACTTCCTGACTCTGGTTACGGGAAGTGTCTTCCTATGCTGGGCCCCAACATATGCAGAGGTCCACATCTTTCTGACTACAGGGTCTGCGGCCCGTTGCCTGTCTCCAGTGCCCAGGGGATGCCGTGGACAGTTCACCTGTTCAACCACATGGAATGGGAACAATGGCTTGGATTGGTGACCAAAAATCCCCTTGGTGATCTGACTCCTACTGAGGAAAGTTCTATGTTTGATTACAGTGACTCTAAACAATAAGTTTTTCCCCTGGTGCAAAACTAGTCAAATGATTCCCAGATTCCAGTGGCTTATCATATTTGGGATGGCTTGGGGGAGTTGGGAGCTGAACATGGAGTCTTGAGGTCAGTAGCCCCCATCTGCATAGAAAGGACCAACCATATCCAGACAAATCACGGACATATCGGATGTCTTCCCTATGAAGTCTGCCAAGTAACTCACAAGATATTAAATACTGAATGGACAGGAAAAGAAGCAGCTTCATACAACAGGCTCCTTTATGACTCCCAAACAAGGGATCTGGATATGTGGGTCCTATTTGTGCCTTATCTGCCCTGTGGGTGAATGGGCTGATGCACCTTGGGGTTTCCTTCCCTCTCAGGCCATATCTATATCTATCTATATCTATCTATCTATCTATCTATCTATCTATCTATCTATCTATCTATCTATCTATCTATCTATCTATCTATCTATCTATCTATCTATCTATCTATCTATCTATCTATCTATCTATCTATCTATCTATCTATCTATCTATCTATCTATCTATCTATCTATCTATCTATCTATCTATCTATCTATCTATCTATCTATCTATCTATCTATCTATCTATCTATCTATCTATCTATCTATCTATCTATCTATCTATCTATCTATCTATCTATCTATCTATCTTTCTATCTATATACACATACGTTCTTACTGGAAATTTCCCATAACCTTCCTGCTATTAAATTTCCCATAACCTTCCTGCTATTAAGATGTTGGCCATTCCCACCATGACAAACTATGATTGACCCAGCCAGGTGGTGGGTCAATCATAGTTTGTCATGGTGGGAATGGCCAACATCTATTTTCCTTCCCCAGTACATACGTGTAAGTGCCGTACTGGAAATCCAGGCGTTAGCACAGTTCACCATGTCACCTTTGAATGACCCCCTCGAAAGCATCTCTCTATTAAACCAGGAAACTGCTCAAAAGAGAAAAGCGGTGCTGCAAACCGTACGGCTTTAGACATGTTGACAGCTGTGCAGGGAGGAGCTTGTACCTTTATTGGGCAGGAATGCTGTGCATTTATACACCTTCATCTGAACCCAACATAACTGATTTACTTTCCCATATGAAAACAGTCATTACTCATATAAAGTTTCCTTTGCTGATGCTTTTACTCGCTGACTTACTTCTCTCCTGGGTACATGAAGAACCATAGTTCTTGGTATTCTTCTATGTTTAGTAGTTTGTTCTTGCTGCTGCTTATGCTGTTGCTGCCAATGAGGAATGCAAGCCACCTCCCGAGATCTGTCACTAGTGTCTCTGTGGAAGAATGATGGATAAGAGTGTATGGCTATCAAGACGTCATCAAGATGTCAGGGGTGGAGTGTACGGCTGTTGGCGTAACTGACGCCATCTTGGGCCCATTCAGCTCCTCCTGTCCTTCCGCTGACCCTAGCCAGGACTATACTGTGCAGTAAATGACTTCTCTGTCATCGAGGGTTTTCTAGTTAATAGATACTGTTTAATAATCCTTAGGACCAGGTAACCTCTATGCTCTGTTAGTCTCCAAACAATGACAAAGACCTTCGATGACGTATTTCCAGTGCCCACCAGCCTAGTTGCCCATTCATAAATCTTGATTTGGGAAGGCACTTCCTGTTTCCAAGCATGTACCTCCATACCCTAAGTTAACTAAAAAATTGTCCCGGTGGTCCCTCAGCCATGCAGATTGCAGGTGCAAATGCTTCTAGATCATTGTCCACCAGATCCCACCCTGTGAGTAAGTTACCTTATAATAAACTGATCTGTTGAGTACATGGAGCTGCCCACCTCGATTTTCAGTCTCCAGATACCTTCTCAGTCTGGTGGGTACTTTTCATTATCTCCATCCTCCAACAGTCATCTCTTAATTACTTCTAAGGTTTTCTTCTCTGGAAGAGTGAATCAAAGCAGAAGATAATCTTTGGCAACTCCCTCTCTCCCCAGGAAGTAAGAACAGGATGAATTAAAAGTAAAATTTTAAAGAACTGTTACCAAACCAAACTTGAGTCCGCTCACCCATGCCCCGTAAAGCCAATCTGCTGACGCTGGGTTATGGTGAAGGAAAGTGCAGTGTTTATTGCAGGGCACCAAGCAAGGAGTCCAGGTGGCTAGGGCTCAAAAAGCCCAAACTCCCTGATGGCTTTCAGGGAAAGGTTTTTAAAGACAGGGTGAGGGACAGGGGTTATGGGGTACATGATTAGCTTGTGGGTATTCTTCTGATTGGTTAGTGGTGAGAAAATCAGGAGTCAACATCATCAACATCAGCAACCTTCCACCCTCTCCGGGGCCTATGTTCTTGTGGGCAGCATAGAGTTAACTTCTTCCATCTGGTGGGGGTTCCAGTATCAGCAAAACATCTCAAAGGATATGGCTCAGCATATTATCTCTAGCCCTTGAGGAGGAACTAAAGGTCCTTGACTTTGTTTAATGGGTAAACTGTTATTATTTTGTCTTTTGTTTTATTTTAATATTTATTTATTTATTTGGCTGCGCAGGGTCTTAGTTGTGGCATGCAGGCTCTTCACTGCAGCATGTGGGATCTTTTTAGTTGTGGCATGCGGGATCTAGTTCCCTGACCAGGGATCGAACCTGGGCCCCCCGCATTGGGAGCATGGAGTCTTAACCACTGGACTACCAGGGAAGTCCTAGTATTTTGTCTTGTTTGACTGTTTTACTTTGTTTCTGCATTTTCTCACTTCTTGGATTAGATTTATCCTTTGGAAATAGGGGAAGGCCTAGGAGGCTAAAGTTTTTCCACAAATAAGAGGTAGGTGGAGGACTTGTGGTGGGGGTGGTCTGTCCTGGGAAGGCACCATAGCATCCTGCTCAGTTACAGAAGTTTTTGGAAATTAAAAATGTAAAAGCAGAAAATAATTTCAAAAGTTGTAGAACAGTTAGAAGATGAAGTCTATGAAATCTCCTGGAAAGTAGAACAGAAACTCAAGGAGATGAAGAATTGGTCCAGAAGATACAACATACAACTAAAAGATGCTAACAAAAGAGAGGAAAACAAAATACAAACAAACAACAACAACAGAAAAACCAAAACAAGAAAGTTTCTAGAACTGAGGGTGTGAGTCTCCATATTAAAATATTCACAAGTGCCCAGAAGCAAGAATGAAAGACCTGCAGAGGGCTGAGCAAGTGAAAAATCAGAGCACCAGGGACAGAGAGAAGACGCCCAACCTTCACACACAAGGGGTCTGGGATAAAAATGACACTGGACTCCCAACAGTAAACATGTTACTCCAAGACTATGGATCCATGTTCCAAGTTTGGGGGAATACTGTTTACAACCTGGACCTCAATACCAGCCAGATCATTGTTGAAGAATAAACAGTGCTGTACATTCGATTTAGGCTTAGACACAGTCTGAGAGAACTTTTTTTTTTAAAGATCATGATAGGGACTTCCCTGGTGGTCCAGTGGGTAAGACTCTGAGCTCCCAATGCAGGGAGCCAGGGTTCAGTCCCTGTTCAGGGAAGTAGATCTCACATGCCGCAACTAAGACACGGGGCAGCCAAAATAAACAAATAAAACTAAATCTTAAAAAAAAATAAAGATCACGATAAAACACACATAACATAAAATTTATCACCAGGTATATAGTTCAGGAGTGTTAAGTATATTCACACTGTTGTACAATCAATCTCCAGAAATTTTTCATCTTACAAAACTGAAACTTGATCCCCATTTTCCCTCCCTCCAGGCCCTGGCAGCCACTCTTCTACTTACCGTCTCTATGATTTTGACTACTCTAGATACCTTACATAAGTGGAATCATACAATATTTGTCCTTTTGTCACTGGCTTTAGTTCACTAGCATAATGTCCTCAAGGTTCATCCATGTTGTAGCATGTGTCAGGATTTCCTTCCTTTTTAGGCCGAATAATATTCCATTTTATGTAATATATACCACATTCTGTTTATCTATTCATCTTTTGATGAACACTTGGGTTCCTTCCACCTCCTGGGTATTGTCAATAACACTGCTATGAACATGTGGGTGTACGAATATCTGTTTGAGTCCCTGCGTTCAATTCTTTTGGATATATACCTAGAAGTGGCATTGTTGGATCACATGATAACTCTATTGTTAATATTTTGAGGAAGAGATAACTTCTTTTAACCTCTGCTGAAAGGAGAGAGCAGACCCCGCTGTTCCCCCCAAGCCCAGAAACTACATAGAGGTTTTCGTAGTGTTTGGAACCCCAAGCCTGACCCCTGCTCCCAGAACTGAGCCCACTTCCTTCCCTCTGCTCGCCAGCCATGCAGGTTCTGCAGTCCCTGCTGGGAGAGAAGCATCTGATGCAGGGAGCAGGGAGTTTTGGTTCCATCCAGTCCCAGCTGGGTCATGCCAGGGCAAAAAGCTCTTTGGGCTCACACTCACTTCCCCAGGCCCAAGCCCCATGGTTCCACTTTCTGTGTTCCCGCTCTGCTCCGCCTCCAGTTCCCTCCTTGGGACCTCGCTTGTTCCCAGGCCTGAGCAGCTCCTGCCCAGCCCCCCTCCGCTGCCACCCCTACTGACCTGCGCCCCTGCAAGTTGTCTTGGGACCCTCCACTACCCCCACCCCCAGAGCCAGCATCCCCTAGGCCTTCCCTGAAGTCCTGGGGCTTGAAGAGGACTTGCAGCTAACTTTCCACCACACAGGAGGGAGCAGAGTCAGTCCTTCGGAGATTCACAACCACACATGGCTCCTCCTTGAGGAGATGAGAGTACTGAATATCTTTTTCCAGAAGGGACGTTCCCCCAGTGAACATCTACCGGGGAGGGGCATCCCTCCAGGACGGTCTCCACAGCTGTCTCAGGGAGCACTTGGCAGAGAGTCATTCATGTATATAAACCAAGCTGCAGAAAATCTAGCAAACAGGCAAAGACGACAGATCACCCCTCAAGCCCCCGTGGTTCCCAGCTCTGGGAGCGTACTGGTTTCCCGTGAGTTTTCTGCACAAGATGGGCAACCCGATGTGTGTCTGTTCTGGTGGGGCGCCCTCGACACCCAGAGGTATCATCACGTGGCAGACTGTCATTCGACTTGTGAAAGGGCACACGTCTCATAGCCATCAGGGCCAGTGCCAGAGGAAGAAGTCCACAGGAGCCCAGGGAAGGCTCCAGGCTGTGGGACAGAAGCCTTGTAACCTAGCAACCAGCGTGCAGAGGGCTTCCAGCCTCTGCCAGCTCACTCAGCCCTGAGCAGAGGCCTCCTCCTCCTCTCTCCCATACACTGGCCTTGACCTTCCTGACTGCTGGCGTGTTTTCCACCACCTTGGGCCAACATGCCACACTGGTGGACATTGAAGTGGACAGCAGGACATTGTAACCACCATGTCCAGCACTGCACCATCATTAGTCCCCTTTCCTTCCTGGAAAGGATCATCCTGCCCACTTGGATGTTGCCTGAAAACCCCAGGCCACATGACAACACCTGCAAGAGTGGATGGTGCCAATGCAGCAGCAAGGGCCCCAGTCCCCCTGAGTCTCCCTGACCATCGGCTGCCCACAGCAGGTCCCGAGCCAGTCAGCTTCAGACTCCAAAAACCCGACAGAGACTGTGGGGGAAACTCCAGCCTTTGGTCCTGGCAGGCACCCTCCTCTCGGCTCCTTCCCACGGCAGCTCCCCAGCCTCTCTGTGAGCCTGGGCTTCCCTCTCCACACCGCACTCGGCTCTTGAGGGACCTGGGGAGGCCTAGACCAGCGTTTTGGGGGTGGAAAGGGCTCAGGTGATGGCCAGCATAGGCCTGGCTTCCAATTCCATTTCCTCCATTTGTATATTGCGTAAGAGCAAAGAAGAGTTTCCCACTCAGACTCTTATTTTCCTAAAATAGAAAGCAGGGTGCTGGGAGAAGGAAATGAGAGCTGAGATCTCTAAGAAATGACACAGACACAGGAGGCCCTAGGGAAATAATAGTGATAACAGATGTCGAGCACTTGGCATATGCCCAGATGCCTATGTTACACTATCATTTTCACCAACACTTCACTCTCACCAGTCCCCATTGTACAGAGGAGACTGAGACTCAGAGAGGTTAAGGAACTTGCCCAAGGTCACACAGCTAAGTGATGGAGCTAGGATTCAAGCTCAGGTCTATCTCCAAAGCCCATCTTTTTTTTTTTTTAAAGTTATTTATTTATTTATTTTTGGCTGCATTGGGTCTTCGTCATTGGGTCTTTGTTGCTGCGCGTGGGCTTTCTCTAGTTGTGGCCAGCAGGGGCTACTCTTCATTGTGGGTGTGGGCTTATTGTGGTGGCTTCTTTTGTTGCGGAGCATGGGCTTTAGGCACGCAGGCTTCAGTAGTTGTGGCACATGGGCTCAGTAGTTGTGGCATGTGGGCTCTAGAGCACAGGCTCAGTAGTTGTGGTGCACGGGCTTAGTTGCTCTGCGGCATGTGGGATCTTCCCGGACCAGGGCTCGAACCCGTATCCCATGCATTGGCAAGCGGATTCTCCTTAAATTTATTTATTTATGTATTAATTTATTTTTGGCTGCATTGGGTCTTGGTTGCTGCACGCAGGCTTTCTCTAGTTGTGACGAGCGGGTGCTACTCTTCGTTGCGGTGCACCGGCTTCTCATTGCAGTAGCTTCTTTTGTTGTGGAGCACAGGTTCTAGGCACACAGGCTTCAGTAGGTGTGGCACGTGGGCTCAGTAGTTGTGGCTCACGGGCTCTAGAGCACAGGTTCAGTGGTTGTGGTGCACGGGCTTAGTTGCTCTGCGGCATGTGGGATCTTCCCGGACCAGGGCTCAAACCCGTGTCCCTGCATTGGCAGGCGGATTCTTAACCACTGTGTGGCAGGCGGATTCTTAACCACTGCGCCACCAGGGAAGTCCTGAAAGACCATCTTTTTATTCTTCGTCCTCTACTATAATTCTGGACAAAATTGGGCTGTGTAGAAATCTGTCAGACTTACGTGATCCCCTGAAACATATGGGGGAGAGATGAAGAATTGCCGTTTTCTATGGCCTGCTGAAGGAGCAGCAGAGCTGGGTTAAAATCCAAGCATCTCCACTTTCTCATTGCCCGATTTTAGGCAAGTCCCTTCACTTTTCTGGGCCTCAGTTTCCTCATCTGTAAAGTGGAAATAACATTTGTCTTGCCTACTCATAGGGAGGATTAACTGAGTGAACGGTTGTATAGGGCCTGCTTGGAGGCCCTGGGGGCTCAGAGAATCACCCTTGGTGGTGTTTCTGGAAACGTGTGGAAATATCCCCTCCATTGGAAACATGTGGAAATGTCCCCTCCATCCCGTCTCCTCTGCTTCGCAGACACTGCTCCTGGGTCTGGGGCCCCATGCATGCCTCTGTGTCCTGCTCCTCTCAGCTCTTGCAAAGGTCTCTCTCCTTCCTTATCGTGCTGCATCCAGCAGAGGCTCAGCAGCCTGTCAGCAGGACTGAAATACACCCTCAGAAGCTGTAAAAACAAGCACGCCATTTGACCCAGAAATTCCGCCTCAGGAAACTATCCCAAGGAAGTCCTTTCCACCCATTCATCCAGTGAGTCATCAACAGTGATGCTGATCATTGAGCACCTACTGCGTGCCAGGCCCTGTGCACTATGCTGGCGGTACAGTGGGGGGCAAAGCAGACTGGTACCCTGGTCTCCGCCCCTCAGAAGCCACCTGTCTAATTGCTGAGGAACAATTAAGCAAATAATTACACAGATAAATATACAACTGCAAATTGGAACGGCAAGGAAATGGTTTCAGTATGTCAGTTGTAGTAGGCTTTTGCCTACTGATTTTGTTAAGTCCACTTCTGTGCCCAGGAATCCGGGAAAATGCTCACAAGATAAAACCAAGTGAAGGGGAGGATTTGAAATTTCTGTTGAGGGTTATTACACAGGAACAACTTCTTCTTCCTCGCCTTCGTCCCCTCCTTCTCCTTCTCCTTCTTCTTGCAAAGCTGAATTTATTTATTTATCTACCAAGTTTTTTTATCTATCTTCCAGTTTTCTTGATATAGTTGGCATACAGCACTGTATAAATTTCAGGTGTCAGCATCATGATCTGACTTGCACACTTCGTGAAGGTTAGTGAATATGCATCAGCTCATATAGATACAAAAATAAGTAGAAAAAAAGGTTTTCCTTGTGATGAGAACTCTTATGATTTGCCCTTAACAACTTTCATATATAACATACATCAGTGTTAACTGTATTTATCATGTTCTACATTATATACCTAGCACTATTTATCTTATAACTGTACCTTTTTCCTGTCTTCTTCTGATTTCCCCTCCCACTACCTATACCTCTGGTAACTACAAATCTGATCTCTTTTCCTTTGAGTTGGTTTGTCTTTTGAAGTATAATTGACCTACGACACTATGTTAGTTCCAGTTGCACAACACAGTGATTCAATATTTCTATACACTTCAAAATGATGACCATACTAAGATATTACATAGTTATTGACTATATTCCTCACACTGTATATTTCTTACTGGTGACTCATTTATTTTGCAAGTGGAAGTTTGTACTACAGGAGCTTCTTCTTGAAGGTCAGGGCTGGACCTGATTTCAGCTGGGTCATGGGACAGGCAGTGGTGCCTGGAAATGTCTATGCAAGGAAAGAAAAAGACGGAAAGAAAAAGACAAAAAATATAGGCAACACAGTGGCAAGGGAGCGCTCTCATCGACCAGAGCATGGTTTCTAAACACCGTTCTCCAATAGAAGGAACCAAGGCTTCTGGGAGAAATGCCTGATTGTAGGGTGGGGGCAGGGAAAAGACAAGATGACCCTGGAGCATCTGATAGCACCAGGCAGTAAGGAAGTGCTCAGAGAAGGGAACAATGGGGGTATGGCAAAGGGTCCCAGGAGCCAGACTGGGGGAACTCCCAAAGCTGGAACAATCTGAGAAACAAAATAAATAATGTAGTATTAGATTATAGTCAAAAGTATAAATTAAATATACATGAGTCCATACTGACATACATAACTGAATAAATAAATGGGGGAGAAGAGACAAATCTTTCTTACAGAAGAATTCCAAATAATTTATTTGGATGCTGCCCCTTCAGGAAGCGGGGCTGAGTTCCCCCTGAGTGTTCCTTCCAAAGAGCAGCTTTACTGTGGTGAAACCTGGAAACACCACCTTAACCGAGTGGTCAAGTTTAACATCACAGTGAGAAGTCACGTGGATATGTCATGTGCCCCCGGGAGGATGTGATTCGAAGGACACCTCACCTTGGTAGTATCCTCCCCCTAAAATTCATAACCCCAGTCTAGTCATGAGGAAGACATCAGAAAACAACACCAACAAATTGAGGGACATTCTGCAAAAATACCTGACCAGTACTCTTTAAGACGGTCAAGGTTATAAGAACAAGGTCAAGGAAAGGTTGAGAAAGTGTCACAGACAGGAGACATTATGACTAAATGCAACATGGAATCCTGGGTTGGGATCCTGGGCCAGAAAAAGGACAGCAGTGAAAAAACAGATAAAATCCAAATAAGGTCTGTAGTTCAGTTAACAGCAACGCAGCAATGTTGGTTTCTTAGTTTGGGCAAATGCACCCTGGTAATGTGAGATGCTACCAACAGGGGAATTTGAAACTAGCTGAGGGATATATGGGAAATCTCTACTATTTTTGCAACTTTACTGTAAATCAAAAATTAAAAACAAACAAACCACCCACCACACACACACCCAGGCAGAATAAAGAGTAGAAAAAAACACAGCAAAATGTTCGTTATATTTGGGAAAGGAATGTCCTCTTTTTATTTGTCAAATGTCTTTAATTAGGGTTTATTCTTTTTATTTTAAACTTTTGTTATTATTTCTGGTTAGAAGTCTTCTGTTATTTTATAGTGACAAAAAATGAAATAAAGCATTTTGTACAATATCTATATCATCTCATTTAATCCTCACGATCAGTTTAGAAAAGATTCTTTCTTCCATTTTACAGATGAGGAAGCTAAAACTCAACATCAGAGTGATTTGCCTAAAATTATATAACAAGCCAGAGGAGGAGCTGGGACTTGAACCTCTGTCTGACTCCTGAGGCACAGGGAGATGGAAAATCCTTATCCCCTCTGGGGTCAGGAGAAGTGGTTGGTCTCTCTCCTAAGCAGATTTCTCTTTAGCCCAAGGAAGAATTTTTAAGTAGAATTGCGTCCTGGAAAGGTAATAAGCGGCAGAGGACCATGGAGTGTCCTGGAGAGGGATTCGGGAGACCTGATGCTCTATCCTCCTCCGCAGACCCAAAGGGCAGGCTGTGTCCCTCCTGTGAGACTCAGAACTACACCAGGAGGGCCGTGTTTCCTCGTTCGGAGAGGACAGGGGGGATAACGAGGATGGGTGGGAGTCGGGGGTTTCTCCATCTTCAATCTCGTCCTCCCGCCACTATGGGGCACCTCACTGATGACTGGGCACGTAGGGACCAGCTTTTATTTACTCAGAGCCTCCCGGACGTCTGGTCCTGGTCTTGACCTTCTAAATCGTGCCACCAATGTGAGAGGTGGGTACTGCAACCCTCCTGTAGAGACAAGGGAACTGAGGCCGGGAGAGAGCGGTAGCGCGTCCCAGAACGCGGCGTCGCATCCCCAACGCCCCTGGGCGGGGCGCTCCAGCCACCCCCGCCCCGCTGGGCCGGCCGGGCGGGGCTGCCGCGCTCGGCGGCGGGCGGGCCGTTCAGTACGCGCCCAGCGAGCCGCGCGGACCATGGAGCCCGTGTCGCTGCAGGACTTCGTGTGCGCCCTGGACCCCGCCTCCCTCCCGCGTGTGCTGCGGGTCTGCTCGGGTGTCTACTTCCAGGGTGAGTGAAGGGCCGAGACCCCTCCGACCCCGGCCCCGCGGCGGACCGGTTCTCCCTGCCAGGGCGTTAGAAACCCGGGACACTGCGCCCTGGGTTCGAATCCCGACGCTGCCGCTACCCAAGCTGTGTAATTTGGGGCCACACTCCAACTTCTCCGGGTCACGGCTTTTGCTTCCGTGGAATGCGGGATCGCTGATTGCCCCGTAGGATGGTGATGGAAAGTCCATGAGCTCAGATACTCAAGTGGGTGGAACCGAGCCAAGCTGGGACGGAACGGCGTTGCGCATTGCATGCGGTCCGACCGTGCGGGGTCGCGGCATTCAGGCGCTTACGACGCCGGGCTGTTGCTTGATTCTGAAGAGACAGGTCAGCCTTCCCCTCCGTATGCCCTCCCACTCCTCCCCTTGGACGCCTATCTACACGTCCTTCCTTCAGTCCCCCCATCCCGCCTTTGCCCTCTGCTTGGCACTGGGCCGTACTTGATCCGATCAACTCTTCAGTTCTCATCTAAAATGACTCCTCCTCCGGGAAGCCTTCCTGGCTCCTTGCACACCCGCACATCTGCCCACATGGCCGCAGCACGCCTGGTTCACAGGGATGGTACACAGCTGGGGCTTAGTATTCATTGCCTGAAAGAGTGAGAGGGGAGGGACTGACAGGCAGTGAGGGGAGAGGCGGGGGCTCTGAGGGTGAGGGAGGACCTGTGGGCGACTGAGTGGGAAAGGTGGAGGGGGAGGAGAGGGGGAAGTGAAAGTCTGAGTGGGGTGCGGGAGGCTCCTTCCTTAGAGAGCAAACTATGTCCGAGTGCCCTGCCTCATCCTGTTCCCTCCATCCACTCCCTTGCTCTGCCACAGCAGCTTCCAGAAAAGTGTTCTGAGGCCCCAAGTGGGGTTCCTAGATCAAGGGTGAGACACATGGAGGGCCCCACAGGGGGCAGGACAGGCCACCACACCATGGGGTCTCGCCAGGCCCACTTGGGAAACGGAGGGATCTGGGTTCAAATCCCGCTCTCTCTGGGGGCTTCCTGCAGGCATCTGTGCTCTGTTTGCCCTCCCCCTGACACCCCCTCCCACTGTGTGTCACAATACTGGCGTTTCCTCATTATGCTCCGGGCGGTGGGGGGGCGGGAGTGGCGGAAGTGAAGGTAAGAGAAGAATCTGACAGGATGAGAGTGTGGGAGTTGGGTGAAGTGGAGGGGGGCAGATGGTGATACTGATGGGGCAGATGGCTGTGGTCACCGCGTGGTTAGGAGCCCCAGTTTGGAGGCAGATGTCCTGGGCTGGGTCCCAGTTCTGCCTCCTATTACCTGATCATCTCGGGCGGCCCATTCACCCTTGCCAAGGCTCGGTTTCCGTATTTAGGAAGGAGAAACTGTCCTTCCCTCCAGGGGCAGTCATGAGTCTTAAGTGCCATGACACATCTGCAGTGCCGAGCACAGCGCCGGGCATATAGTAAGTGCTCAGCACCAGGGCTGCTCTTGTTACCAGCCCCGAGCGTCTGTAGACAGAAGTGTGTGTTTTATGAGCCTGTGTGTATTTTCCTGGGGATAAGGGGTGGGATTTTCATCAGTTTCTCAGGGCTGTTGTAAAGGACCCTGCTGGGGCTGCCCTGGGGGTGGAGTAGAGTCAGGTGGCCTGGCGGCTTGCCCACCTGCACTGTCTGTCCCTCGTCAGCAGGATGGGTCACTGTGTGTGAGACATCTTTACTGAGAACCTTCCATGCTCTGGACCCTGCTATAGCCCTTTAAACCTTGTAAGTCAGGGCCCAGACCCGCCTACTGGGCCCACCCTGTCAGCGGCCCGCCATCCCCTCCTGTGCTTCCCTTAACAGCAAGTCATCTGAAGAGGAAAGCGCCAGTGTGGGTGTTTGGCTTTGTGTGATCTCGGGGCAGTCACTGAACCTCCCTGGGCCTGATTGTGTAGCTAATAAGGGAACTAGGATTTACTGGGTTGTTCACTCATTCATGACTTAAACACACACACTTCGAGGCTGGGCCTGTGCCGGCTGAGATGGATCAGTCCTGCCCCGTGAGCTGAGTTCAGGAGGCAAGGGGATGTGACCACAGAGGGGTACAGGCAGTGCTAAAAGAAGGCAGAGCGGCATCAGGGAAGGGCATTCCAGGCACCGGAACAACGTGTGCAAAGGTGTGGCCGAGCAGTGCCTGGGGGGAACAGGGCACAGGCTGCCCAGCGCTTGGCCTTTGCTGAGCGGATGAAACTGACTCTTTGTCTCCACAGGCTCCATCTACGAGATCTCTGGGAATGAGTGCTCCCTCTCCACAGGAGACCTGATCAAGGTCACCTATGTTCGCCTCCAGAAGGTGGTCTGCGAGAACCCGGGGACGGGCCAGACCATGGAGCTCGCTCCCAACTTCCAGGGTAAGGCAGGCACCTCTATCTCCCTGAGTGCCCTGGAACCCTCCAGGCACGCCCTCGGGCACACGTGACCCCAGCACAAACTCCCACCCCTCTGGGTTGGCACACACTGCTCTCACATCCACCACTACCCAATGTCCTCTGAGTGCTCTGACGGTGCCCTGAGCTGGCGTGGCTGTGTCCTCCCCGTGTCCATCTCTGATTACATCTGCCTCTTGGCTGGGCCTTTTTTTGTTTCATGTCTTTGTCCACATGCCAGTTTTCGTATTCGCTCCCACATTCACTCACCAAACATTTATTGACACTTGCTGTGTGCCAGGCCTCGTGCTGGGGGCTGGGGTGTGGGGTTCGGGATGAAGCAGGTGCAGCCCTCTCCGGCAGGGAGTTTCCAGGCTGGCAGTGAGGAGGACAACAGCTCAAGTAGGCACCAGTTTGGAGAGGGCTCCGGGCAGGAGTGGCCTGCCTCAGAGGTCTGTGCAGGCTTCCTGGAGGAGGTGGCACCTCAGCTGGAGGAGGGATCCCAGCTAGAGGGGGTAGCATGAGCACACTGGTGCTCCAGAAACCCCCCGTAGCGCAGTCATTGCAGGAGGCGTGTAGTGTGGTGGGCCATGGGCCTGGACGCTGAAGCCAGCAGCCTGGGTGGGAATCCCACCTCTGCCGGCTACTAGGTGTGGCCGTGGTTAGTTCCCGTGACCGCTCTGTGCCTCAGCTTCCTCTTCCGTAATGGGGCAGTCAGCCTTGATGTGACAATTAAATGAGTTGCCATGTATGATGCACTTAGAACAGGGCTGGGCTCAGAGCAGGCACC
The DNA here is from genome assembly GCF_002837175.3 of Physeter macrocephalus. Lineage (NCBI taxonomy): Eukaryota > Metazoa > Chordata > Mammalia > Artiodactyla > Physeteridae > Physeter > Physeter macrocephalus. The sequence goes on along the minus strand of NC_041216.1, from coordinate 13,817,712 downwards.
CTCTGCGGGCTTGTTCTCAGTATGGTTTCCTGTGATCGCTGAAGGGGAGCAGTGAGGGCATGGGTCCCAGGTGAGGGGCAAGTGGTGGGGAGGTGAGCGCGAGCCAGACCGCAGTGGGGCGGGGGGAGCTTGTGTGGGGCACGGACACCTTTCGTTCTTTTTTTTTTTTTTTTTTTAAGGCTTTTTAAATTAAATTTTATTTTTTTATAAATTTATTTATTTAATTTTTGGCTGTGTTGGGTCTTTGTTGCTGCGCGTGGGCTTTTCTCTAGTTGCGGCGAGCGGGGGCTACTCTTCGTTGCGGTGCACGCGCTTCTCACTGCGGTGGCTTCTCTTGCTGAGGAGCACGGGCTCTAGGCGCATGGGTTTCAGTAGTTGCAGCACGCAGGCTCAGTAGTTGTGGCTCGTGGGCTCTAGAGCACAGGCTCAGCAGTTGTGGCGCATGGGCTTAGTTGCTCCGTGGCATGTGGGATCTTCCCAGACCAGGGATCGAACCCGTGTCCCCTGCATTGGCAGGCAGATTCTTAAGCACTGCGCCACCAGGGAAGTCCCCACATTTCGGTCTTTATTTTGAAGGTATTAAGTAGCCAAAGAGCTTTTAAATGGGGAAGTGATGTGTTTTGTTCTGTATTTTGAGGGTTTTTAATAAGTTTGAAATAATTTCAAATTTGCAGAAGACTTGCTAGAACTCCTGCATACTGTTTATCCAGATTCACCAGTTAAGCATGTTGTTACATTTTCTTTCCCTCTCTCTGTATATTATATATACATACACACACACATATATACATATGAACATATATTACTATATATGTGTGTATATATATCTTTTTTCTGAACCATCTGAGAGTTATAGACATGATGCCCCGTTACATCTGAATATTACTCCCAATATTTAGCGTATCTCCTAAAAAACAAGGACATTCACTCACAAAACTGTAGTTCAGTGATTAAATTCAGGAAATTTAATATTGATACAATACTACTGTCTAACCCACAGTCTGTATTCAGATTTCACCAGCCACCCTACTAATGTCCTTGATAGCCAGGTGTTTGCCTTGATCCAGAATCTAGTCCCAGATCGCACATGACATTCAGTTGGCCTCCTTTAGTCTCCTTCAGGCTGGAATAGTTCCTCAGCCTTCCTTTTTTTTTCTTCTTCCTTTGTTTTGATATCAACATTTTTGAAGAGTCCAGATCAGTACGTTTGCAGAATGTCCCTCAGACCGACTTTGTGTGGTGCTTCCTTGAATAGATTTGTGTTGAGGGTTTTGGGCAGGAAGACCCTGGAAGTGCTATTATGTCCAGACATGGGGTATTTTAGGCCAGTCTGGTGGCAGAAGAATGGACAGGGCAGGGGGAGGGGTAGTGGGTGGTCAGAGGTCATTTGGCCGGTAGCTCCTGGGTTTCTAGCTTGGGAGGGACTGTGGCACTCACCCATCCAGAATGGGGTGGTAGGTGCTGGTGTGTGGGAATGGAGCAGTGGTGAGGTATCTGGAGACAAAGATGGCAAAGTGAGAGGCAGGTGGGGTCGGGAGGTAGGAAAATGTGGCAGTGTGTCTGTTCTGTCTCTGGTGACAATCCCTCTGTGTCCGTGCCTGTGTCAGAAGGAACTGTCCCCACCTCTGCCCTCACTGTCCATTTGCAATGGTCACTTGCTGCCTGCTGTCCCTCAGCCCTGCAGCCTGGATATCCAAATGCTGGCCCACCCTTGGCCCCTGTCCTCGGGGGATTCTGGCTGGTTCTCTGCAGCCAGACCTGGGCATGGGATATGTGGCCCTGGGCCCAGCAAAGGTCTGCCCCACCCTGACACCCCCTGCTGTGCCCCACAGGCAACTTCAGCCCCCTCACTGGCCCCCAGAGCTATGGAACCCTGGAGGAGCTGGTCTCTGCTGCAACCCAGAGCTCCAAGCAGCTGCCCATCTGCTTCATGTCGACCCACAGAATCACCACCAAGGCCAGGGTGGTGCCTCAGGAGCAGCCCCTCAAGCTTGAGGCTGTGGAAATGCACCATGGGACCTGCTGTGCCCGCTGTGTGCTGGGCACCGGGGCCAGGCAGGTCCTTCTGCACCTGCCCTTGTCCCAGAAGGGGCCCTTCTGGGAACTGGAGCCTGGGCCCCCTCGGACTCTGCTCCAGGTGCTGCAGGACCCGGCCCTGAGGGACGCCATCCTCACCTGCCCCGCCCTCCCCTGGCACTCCCTGACCCTGATGCCCCAGTATGAGGTCGAAGCCATCATGCACTGTGAGTTCCCTGGGCAGGTGGGTGGGCCCGGGGGCGGGAGGGCCAGAGGGCGCCCTGGGGAGCTGCTCTGATGGGAAGATGCCCCCTATCCCCGTGGATAGTCCAGGGATTCCAGGTGGTTTACCTGGTATATACAACGTAATCGAATAAAGAATCCCCAATAGTGGAAGTTAGGTGCAAAAGGAGATAGGAAAACGGGTAACTTGAGTGAGGTCCCACGTACTTTATAAAGTTTGGCAAAAGTTGGGCTGTGAGGTTGCCCGCAGCTAGGACAAAGAAACACAGTGTTAGAAAGTGCAGCGTTGACCATTTGCTCAGGAGAAATATATTTTCCTGTTGCTGGGGAGAGCAGGATTGTTCGTGAAGGGCCTCCTGTCTGGGAGGGTACTGTCTGGCTGAATCTCCCAGCTGTTTCATAGGTTACTTCCTAGGACAGGCTGGTGGCTGCACACAGAGGGTTGGTGAAACGGAGGCAGAACCTGGCCAGGTCTGGCAGGTCGGAGGCCAAGCTGGAGCAGAGGTAGAAGAATGGATGTATGTGTAGAGGTCCCCAGGGCACCCCCATTCCTCAACCTCCACTCAGCCTTGGCCTCTTGACTGGCCAGGTTCTGCCTCTGCCTCACCAACCCTGCTCTGGATGCTGCCAGCAGCCTGACTGAGGACTGTCCTAAGAAACAACCTATGCTTTGTTTACTAGTTTTTGTAAAAATAACGAGTTGGCTGCCCTGGAGAATGAGGCAGCTCAGGTAATTTATAAAGCATTCTGAAGAAAAAAACAACAGTATAATGAACCCGCATGTGCCCATCTCCCAGCTTCAGCCAATTATCAGCTCATCTGGCACAGAGCAAAAATCCCAACCATGTGACCTGAGGGAAGTCACCACCAGTCCTCGGAGCCTCAGTGTTCTCATCTGCAAAACAGGGAGAACATTCCCTGTTCTGTCTTCCGTGTGGTGCGGCTCAAACAATACAGTGGGTGGGCCAGTTTTCCTCCGACTCTTACAGAGTTTATGCACCAGGCGCTATCAATGCCAGGACAGGAGGAGGTTGTCCAAAGTCATGTAGTCAGTGTTTTTCTTGATTTGGTTCTATCTATTTAAATCCAGAAAGGATTTGGAAAGACAGCTTATAAAATTACATTCAAAATTCAATTAAAATTTTAAGAGTGAACTGATTGGATATTCAGTGATATTAAGGAATTATCAAATTATTATTATTTCAATGTGATCATAGCCTAGTGGTTATTATTTTTGAAATTTTAATTACCCCTTCTTTTAGCAATACACATTGAAATAGTCACAGATGGCAAGATGTGATTACTCTGATTCCAAATAATCCAGTGGAGGGGAAATGGATAGATGGGGGTATAAAGGAAAGAAAATGGGCCATGGGTTAAATGTTGAAGCTGGGTGACAGGTACATTGGGGTTCGCTATACTATTCTACTTCTATAAATATTTTAAAACATTTTATAGTAACTTTTTAAAAAGAGGTTGAAGGGAAGAGTGGGCAAGGAATCTGGTACAAGAGGAAAACGCTGGTAGGAAAGAAAAGATGAAGAGAGGAAAGAGGTTAGCAGGCTCGGATCCCTGAGGGGTGGAGGGTGCACGCCTGAGCTGACCTCTCCCCTCCACAGTGCGCAGGACCATCGTCAAGATCCCCTCCACCCTGGAGGTTGACGTGGAGGATATCACCGCCTCCTCTCAGCACATCCACTTCATGAAACCGCTGCTGCTGAGCGAGGCCCTGGCCCGGGGAGGCCCCTTCCCCCTGCCCACAGAGATCCTGGAAGTTCCGGAGGGGCCCCCCATCTTCCTCAGCCCGTGGCTGAGCTCCTTACAGAAGGGCCAGAGGCTCTGCATCTATGGCCTGGCCTCGCCACCCTGGCGGTTCCTGGCCTCAACCAAGGGCCGGAAAGTGCCCAGACACTTCATGATCTCTGGGGCCTACCAGGGCAAGCTGCGGCGGCGGCCGAGAGAGTTCACCACGGCCTATGACCTCCTGGGTGCTCTCCAGCCAGGCCAGCCACTCCGGGTAGTGGCCACAAAGGACTGTGAAGGAGACGGGTTGGAGAACGCTGGGTTAATGTCCCTGGCCATGGGAGACAGGCTGGAGGTGTTGGGGTCTGGCCAGGCCCTTGGGGTTCAAGAGAGGGACATGGATGTCCTGGTGTGTCAGCGGCTGAGTGACCAGCCTGGGGAGGAAGAGGAGGATGAAGAGGCAGAGGACCAAGAACAGATTCTGCTGCCCCTCCACTTCTCTGGCAGCTTCGTGGAGGAGATGGGCGACGGCCGGCGCTACAGCCTGCAGGATCTGATTGCCCAGTTCTCACTGCCCTGTGAGGTCAAGGTGGTGGCCAAGGACGCCAGCCACCCTGCTGACCCTCTGCCCTCCTTCCTGGGCCTGCGGCTGGAGGAGAAGATCATGGAACCCTTCTTGGTGGTCAGCCTGGACTCCAACCCCGAGATGTGCTTCGAGGTCCCTCCCCGGTGGCTGGACCTGACTGTCGTGGAAGCCGAGGGGCAGCCAAGCCAGCCGGCTGGGCCCCTCCCCGTAGTCCCAGTGGAGGAGCTGACAGAGGCCTTCTATTATCACCTTCGGAAGTCACCGGCCTTTGAGGGTCAAGCTCCCCCGCCCAGGCCTCCGAAAAGTAAGGGCCTCAGAGGGCAGAAGCAGGTCAGCAAGGCGAAAGGCGTCAAGGTACCAACAGAACCCAAGTGGGCAGGGAGGGGCCACCTGTGGGGATCACTGGGGTCCTGCCGTTTCTTCTTTGTCTGTCTGGCATCATGCGTCTCTTACAGCTGTACAGAATGTGCAGTTTGTTTATTTATTTTTGAATTTTATTTTTCTCTACAGCAGGTTCTTATTAGTTACCTATTTTATATACATTAGTGTATATATGTCAACCCCGATCTCCCAGTTCATCCCACCGCCGCCACTACCCACCCGCCCCCGCTTCCCCCCTTGGGGTCCGTATGCTTGTTCTCTACATCTGTCTCTATTTCCAGAACGTGCAGTTTATAAACGTGCACGCTTTGTACCTATTCGATCCTGACCATCCTGACACTGGTGTGATCATCCATGTTTTACAGTTGAGAAAATGAGGTCTCAGTGACTGTGAGACTTGCTCAAAGTCACAGTTTATAAATGGGGGGGCCTGAACTGGAGCAGAAGCATTGTGACTCCAAGTTCACGGTGCTTTACCTCTCTCTGCTATCACTGCTGTCACTCCCTAGCTCAAGCTACAGCATTTTTCACCTAAACTCTTTCAGCAGCCTCTTCAACCCCTCCCCGCGGCTGTCAGAACGACCTCCCACATGCTTCCCTGGTCACTATGGGGCCTCAGCCCCACCTTCTGAAACCTTCCGTGGCTCCCCATTGCCAGGGGTAATGCGAACCCCTTAACATGGTATCCAGGGTCCTTCACGGCTGACTTCAGTCTCACCTTCCCAGGCCCACCTCCCACCACTGCTCAGCAGCTCCAACCACAGAGGAACTCCTGACGCTCTCGGTACGCCAGGATTCCTGCCTCAGCACTTCACACACGCCAGGCCTTCTGCCAAGAGCGTTCTTCCTCCTTTCAGGCTCACGGGCCAGGCTCAGCTCACATTTCCTCCAAGGCAGTGACAGTTCTCCCTCTTCTGTAGTCACACTGCACGCTGTACATAGCTTGGAGGTGGGAGGCCATGTAGTTGTTTTTTTTTTGTTTTTTTTTTTTTTTGCGGTACGCGGGCCTCTCACTGCTGTGGCCTCTCCCGTTGCGGAGCACAGGCTCAGCGGCCATGGCTCACGGGCCCAGCCGCTCCGCGGCATGTGGGATCTTCCCAGACCGGGGCACGAACCCGTGTCCCCTGCATTGGCAGGCGGATTCTCAACCACTGCGCCACCAGGGAAGCCCCGGCCATGTAGTTTTAATTAGTTGTACTTGGTCTCTGGCTAGAACAAGAGTCCTGTGGGGCAGGGACCTCCCACTCCAAGACAGGCAGAGAAAGTGCCAGGGAGTCCGAACTGAACCAAACTGAATCACAGCAAGCGGGCAAAGAACCTCAGAGTCAGAAACACGAAGTTCACATCCCTGTTTCCTCACTCTGTGGGCTGTACTTCCTCTCTGGGCATGTTTCCGCACCAGTGAGCCTGGGATAACATCACTAACTCTCAGTGCTGTTTTGTTAGCCTCTACTCGTGGGGCGCTTACCCTGGGGTGGCCCCGTACACGTACGTACTGCCCCACCCAGCTCTCATGGCGTCCCATGGGCGCTGATAGCCATGCTCTGCTGAGAATGGGGGGCGTGGTGGGGTGGAGGGAGTGATCTACATAAAAAGCACTTTGTAAACTGTAACAAGCATACTGTTCGGGGATGTGCAGAGACCTGGATTTCGTACTGTGTGGGGAGGCAGTGGGAAGGCAGTGGAAGTTTAAAAAGATGAACCCTGAGCAATCTCAGCCCCAGAAGGGGCTCGTATCTGTGGGGCAGGGGGTAGGGTAGTCGTTTTCTGACAGAACCAAAAATAGACTGGGACATCTGAAACACAGGCCTTGTGACAGTGCTGGAAAGAATGTGGTACAAAGAGTTGAGACCTCCGTCCCAGCCTTGGTTCCTGATGGCTCCTCTGGGGTGGCTCCTGCTTGTTGCCCTAGAACCAGCAATTTCCCTCCCTGGGAATCTATTCTCCGCTGCTCATCAGGGAGCCGTACTGTTTGCTTTTGAAAGCATGACGTGGTGGGAAGAGGAGTGGCTTTACAGGTCACAGACATGGTTCTGCGTCCGAAGCCTGGCCCAGCCAGGGATCCCCTGTGTGAGGCTTGACGTGGCACACTCTTTCTGAGCCTGGTTCCTCACGTGTAAACTGGGAACTCAAACAGCTCCTCAGAGAGTCACTTGAGGATGAATGAACGGGTATGCACACAGCTTCTGGCACATGGTAGGATTTCAATAAAAGTCCTCTTCCTTCTGGGACTCCTCTCAGCTCTACACTCTGTTTGTCCTGAGGCTTTGTGACTACTTTTTTCTCCTTCAGCAAAAGATTTGGAAGACAATGACCAAATCCCTGTGTAAAAACACAGGGACACCCTGTCTCTAGCCCCCAACCCTATCATCTCTCACCCTGGCCCCTTTCTCCCCTGCCAAAGAACAGTTCAAGTGCTTGTAGCAAAAACACCTGGGGTCCTGAGAAGCCATACACTGAAAAGGAAGTTCAGAGGGGAGCAGAGGAAGTGAGATTTGAAGGAAATTGCATTTTAGGTACTCTCTTACCCCATTTCTTGGGATCTTGCTAACTTCTGCTTTTTCTCCCACTTAGTCTTCTGAAGCCTTCCAATTGCAGGAACCATCTCTGCTGCCTAAACCCAAGAGGAAGACCTTGCAAAAGGTCACCAAGGACAGCTGCAATTTATACAGTGAGATTCCTGGTCACAAGAAGGGTCTCAGGCCCACTAAGCCCATCACTCAGGATTCAGGTGAGTCTGTCAGCCCCTGCTCACCCCTGTCTTTCCTTCTCCCCTCCCCCATGCCATTCTGCTGCTGCTTTTGCCTCTGATGGTGCTGGCCATCCCCTCAGCAGGGCCCTGCCCGTGAGCGGCCCTTCCACAGTCCCAGTTGGATGGACAGGCCGATATGAGATGGGCTTAGGCTGAAGCGTCCCTAGTGTCCTTCTCCCAGTGGCTCCAGGGCCCTGGCAAGGAAAATGAGTTCACCCCCCAACTACCCTCCCCAAGGCCCACAGGAGAATGTTTGCGAAGTGTTCAGACACTACAAACTGTGGTTTCTGGGCTAGCAAGGACCTTAGACCATCCAGACCAAGCCCTCGCCTGTTCAAGGGAGGAAAGTACCCTAAAGAGTGGAAGGAACCTAAGGCCAAAGGTCCTCACTGACTTGGATTCTTTTGCAGATGATGAACACGATTACGAAGAAATGCTTGAGCAGTTTCCGAAAACCCTCTAGGTGCTGGAGGAACCTTACTTCCTAACTGCTGCTTCTCAGGGAACCCGAGATATCAGCTAACTCTTACAAGCCTTTAGAGGACCTTGGACAAGGTCTCTCAGAAATCAGAGTGTGGACAAGGAGTGGCCGGGTGGGGACTAACTGGAAATAGGATAGACCCTGCACCAGCTTCCCTCTGGCTTCTCTGGGCCCAGCACCTTGCATTTGGCTCCTTCAGCCTCGGAGCTTTGGTATCAAGTAGCCAGCTGGGTTCTACTCAGTCCTGCACCCCAACACCAGCTGTCCCACTGGTTAGCGCAGAAAGGAATCCAAGAGACTGCCTACCTTGGTGACGGCAGCACAGTGCCTCCTGCCTCTTGATAAAAGGGACTCAATCCGGATCACACACTGCAGCACTGAGAGCCTTTTGTAATGTTGGCCGCCCCTGCTCCACTCTCTCCTCCCTCTCCCCGTCCCCCACCCAGGCTCTGAGCCCCTGAGGGACCAGGACTGTCTTCCTCATCTCTGCAGCACCCAGCACATGACAATTGTAGGTGACTATCCAAGATTATTTCACTTTAAAACCACAGAATAAAAATGAGCTTCCGGAAAAATGATAAGAGATTATCACTTATTAAGTTCTGTCTGTGTACCAGACCCTTTACAAACCCTGTCTAAATCAACTCTCTGAGGTAGACAAGGCCTGGTTTTAAAGATCGGGAAACAAGCTAGTCTAGTGTGCTTCAGCGGGCAGGCTAGTCATGGGCCTGGGTCAGGATCCTTGCTCACCACCTACAAGTGATTTTAACCTCTCTAAGCTTCAGTTTCTTCACATGCAAAATGAAACTAAGTTATCTACCTCAAAAGATTGTTTTAAGGATCGATTGAGATAATATCTGTAGAGCATTTAGCACAGTGCCTGGCTCATAATAAACATTCAATAAACATGTTAGTATCGTTACTGTTGACCAAGATCTGAGAGCTGTACCTGTCTCTAAAACCAACACCCCTTTCACATGCTTACACTGTCTCCTAGTCATGGAATTCATCCGTGTTTATACTATGTTCCTGGGCTGTGGAGACAGAGCCAGTATAACGAGATAAGAGAAGAAATACAAGCCTGTGTCTATGCAGAGAATAACTCAGTTTCCAGGGTCAGTTAAGGCCTGTTCAGTAAGGTAAGACCACAGGCCTCACTTCCTAGAAGTAGCGGGACTTCGGTTTCTTGGGCTAATGCAGTCACGGAATTAAGCACCATGGTCAGCGGAGGACAGGGGAGAGACAAAAAGATGGAAGGAGTGTCCAGTGGAGGCGGGAGCCAAAAGAGGGTCAAATTCCCACTGCTGGATTCGAGGCACTACACCTGAGTGTGTCCTTCCTTTGCCTCCTAACATCCCTCTGGCTCTCTGGAACCATGTACTTCCCAGGCAGCCACACTCCAGCAGGGCATTCTCCAGGTGACCACTGAGCGGTGACTACGTGCTGCTGGGCCAGTCCCCAGTATCTAGCACCCACGCTCATCTCCACACCAGTCCCCACGCCCTCCTCCACAGACGCAATCTCTACCACACAGGAGGACCCTGAGGAAGAGAGAACTCTGGGAAAAGCAATAAGCAAGAGACAGAAAGTTCCTCCTTGGCACCGAACCCCTAGGGATCAGGACCCCATGCAAATGTCAACAGTTTCACTTTCATGTTTGCAGTTAACCTTGGCGCCAAATTGAGCAAGATCACAAAAGGGGGGCAGAGGAGAGGGCCACCAGTTCCCACAAAAGGGGATTCTGAGTGGCCAAATGTTGCCATGAGAAAGGCAGCAATTTCATAGCAGGGAAAGCTGGGCTTAAAAGGAAAACATGTTTGAAAACCACAACTGTGAATGTCTTACTAGAGCAGTGAGGGTAGGAAGGGAATGGACCAAAGGCAGATACCACGCTCAGGGTGCTTTTTGTCTTCTTTACCTCTGGAATAAACCGCTGGGTGGTGGGGAGGGGATTATAATGGGGCTAGAGATTCCCCCAAGCAGTGGTCTCCAAAGTGAGCACACAAGATGATTGACTGGGAAACAGAGAATTACAGTTGACCCCCCACACGGTCAAAAAATCCACATACAACTTTACAGTTGGCCCTCCGCACCTGCAGATTCAACCAACTGCAGATCGTGTAGTATGTGTTTATTGGAAAAAATCTGCGTATAAGTGGACCTGCACAGCTCAAACCGTGATGTCCAAGGGTCAACTGTATTGGTACATCCTTTCATATTTATTTTTAATATCCTTTTTCATTTCTAATTTTGAGTGTTTTGTAATATATATAACAAACTAATATAGTAACATGTAAATAACTGCTAAATAAATGAATATAACCTGGGGATGCATGCTCAAAAATTTATCAAGAGTTTTGAATTTCCCTCAACAGCATTTTAAAAAACAAATCTATTAATTCACATCGGACACTAATTCTTATTGGCTTTTCTCTAGTTAAATCCAATAAAGTACCACTATTTCCTAAGGAGCCTCATCTCCCACCTGTACACCTAAAGAGATCTTCCTGAGACTAGGCTGGACTCATGGCTTGGCTGTGACACTGGGGATTTCTGAGAACTTGGGTCATAGTGCTGTTCCTGCTGTCTCAACAATGTACCAAGAGAACACTGTATACCTGACATCCCAGGTGACCACAAATATCCAAAATGCAAGTTCCCCTGGCTTGAGCAGGTAGAAGCTCTACAGAGGCTGGCGTTTCACTCTGCTGAGGAGTGGCCTACCTCTGCTCAGCCCCACGGGCCTCCATAGTGCTCAGAATCCACAGAGCTCCTGTGAGACGGTGTCAATGCCAAGGTGGGGAATTCAGTATCCCTGAGTAGCTACTCTGTGTTATTGGGAATGCTGAATCAGCAAGTCCTGGGACACCAATCTCTATTTTGCTTTATATTCCTAGTAGCTGACCAATGGGTTGACACAGTAGGTATTCAATAAACACTCGCTGAATTAATGAGTAAGTAGTTTTTGATTGCTAAATCATCGAATTCAAAATCAAAAGAAAAAGTGACTTCCACCCAGAACCACTGCTATTGCCCCCTTGCCCATTTGAGGGCATTAGCATGGTAACTAGAAAGAGAAGTCCACCACCCATAAAAGTATCCCATCATGCATTCCATATTCAAATGTATATGCTTTTTTAAACCTGTTTTTAGCCATTGTTCTTTCTTTTAGGAAACAATCAAGAATGGACATACTTGCAAATGAACATACTGGTTGACTGACTTTTAAGCATCTGCACAGCTCCCCAGATGGGAACTCTCCTGCATGTACAGAAAACAACAACCACATTGTTGTTCACTGTCAGAAACCAAGGGGGTGGAGCCTTCCCCACACAGCTGCTGGTAGATCTCATTTAGAAACACAGTTAAAGCAATTATAGAACTTTTATTTGCATGTTATACCTCATTAACTTATCTCTGAATTAGCTGAGATGATAAAGTATTAATTATTACAGTGTAAAAAAAAGAACATTTTTACAAGTTACTGCAATAATAGAACTATTTTATTAAACGTATGAATGTACTTATTTTGTACAAAACACATATGTTTCTCTCTGCCCCATGAAGTCACCATTCTAGAACCCCATGCTTATAAAAACACACTTTTGGCAGCAATTATGACAAGGTGAAAGAAAGTGCAATTCTGAAAGTAACAACACATAACCAAAGTGGGGAACAAAAACAGGCAGAGGTTAGTGGGCTTCGTGGCTAGCTCTCTGCTGACAGGCCCTAGTCCTGCTCTTAACAGGAAACAATTTAGGAATAAAAACTCCTGAGTATTACTTAAGTAATACCGCCCAACCCTCTTGGTAGCATCCTTCTTCCAATTCCACTTATCCGGACACTGTAACTAACTAATTTGTAACTTCTTTAAGAAATTCCACCCTGGTTTACATCCCTGTCAGTTGCCCATATCCCTCTGAGCTTCAAAAACACAGAAGAGTAGTAAGTTTCAAAAGGATGTCAACTGAAACCTTTATAGATGAAACCTACTTCCTAGAAGTCAACCTGCCAAATATATGTACAGCTGGAGACGAGAGACTGCGTAAAAAGTCCAGCTGGAAAATATGTCGGGTACCCAATTAGATCCAGTTATTCTGCGTCTGTGGATTTAAAATGATCATCATCCACAGTGGAATAGATGTGTCCCTCGTTGCTTAGAAAATCCACAGCTTGCCTAGAAAGAAAGAAAAAACCAAATGCAGAAGAAAGGAAACTGCCTTTTGGATATGGCCGAATATGTAAACTTCACTCATTTCCCTACTTTCTATCTTAGCTGAGAAGAATTCATGGCCATTTTGCTCAGGGAAGGCTCTTGCAGGGAGAAACACCAGTAAAATTACAAAACTGAGGTAATCCATGGAGACAAAGGCTTTAGGGCTGCCTTGGATGCCTCTCCCAAGTTGTGTAAAGCAAAGAAAATAGGACCTCACTTAAATAACAGTCTAAGCAAACTGAAACCAGGATCTAAAGCTATAGTTCCGATTGCATATAATGTCTCCTAGTATAAACAGCTATATAAAAAAAAATAGCTCCTCACTCATCCACCGACCCTCTCATTCCCCTCTGGGAAATCAAGTTCCAAGAAGGAAAGGAAAGGTCTTTCTAGAAATGGTATGACACCTTCAAATCCTTAAAGGCACTCAGGGTCAGTGTCAGTAACATATTTAATAAGAGTAACAATTTATAGAGCACCTACTATTGTGACAGACATTCTGCACCTCATCATCACAGTAACTCTAAGATAGGAATTATTATCCTCATCTTATAGGACAGGAAGTGGAATTAGACCTGAGTATTCTTTTCTATTGAGATCTAGAATATCAACTGATTTACAGTAACAACTATCACAAACACCGTAATACTCAGTTTGTTTGATTAGTTCGTTAGAATCAGGAAGCTGCTTGTCTAACAGGTTATCAGGACAAGGATGTTGGAAGGACTATCTAATGGCTTCAGGTCCAGATAGCCTGGGGAACACTCTCCACAGTGGGGACAGTAACGCCAATGCAAATGTACACCTGAGGACTAGGAGCTTAGGATCTCATTCCTCCAGACTAAATTCCACAAAAGGTATCTGGTCAATTTTTGCTCAAAATTACATCCCTTGCACATACTGGGACTTAGTATTTGCTGAATGAAAAATGAATGAGTGAAGTGACAGGCAGCACCATCTTTGTGAGTCCTTTTTCTATTTTTCCATGACTGAACAACTTCGCTTTTGTTAGTCAACAGTTTTTTGTTTTTTTAAAAAAATTTCTTAAATTTACTTCTCATTACTGGGAAATCCTGGTGAGGGGAAACGGGTACAATTCTGGAGCCCTAGTTCACAGAAACCAAACACTCACTTGATTGAGGCTACGGTCATGTGTTGGAGCTGATTCTTGAGATCCTGAAAGTTCAATCCTTCAGGCCTTGGGCAAGCCTTAATCAAATTCAGTACCTGAAGATTCAAATCAGAAAGATTTTAGCAACTACTCTGAATCAGCTCCCCTATGTAAGCCAGAATCCCTTTATAGGAAAGAAATGAGTTGGGTACTTAGCACCATTAAGGAAGTAACATAATTAACAACTGTCTGTGTCTTGCATGTCTGGAGCCACTCAGCTGTTTACCTGGTTCTGGGCCATATTGAGGCCATTTGCTGGCATGAAGCTATTCCCACCGAAGTTCCCAGCTTCACCCATTCCTGGATTGCTGATAGGTGCTCTCCCTGCTGAGGGCTGAATTAAGAAATAAGTTTACAACATTAGTAAATTCACCAATTTAAACACAGTCCTTGCTCTTTTAAATAGCTTAATAAGTAGTTTACAAAAAAACAATTTAAGCAGTTTTTTTTTTTTTTTTTTGGCTGCGCCACATGGCTTGTGGGATCTTAGTTCCCTGACCAGGGATTGAACCCAGGCCATGTAAAAGCGTGGTTAAAGTCCTAACCTCTAGACTGCCAGGGAATTCCCTAAGCAGAGTTTTCCCAGTAACAATTGCTTCCCTTGGAAAGGACAGCTATTATCTAATGAGTATTTCATAGGAAGATAAAGTTATTCTCTGAAGCATATCATATCAAACAGAGAGAAAGGTACTTCCTGGATTCTCCTTTTCTTTTGTGATATGACAGGAACCAGAGGAAAAAGAGCACTGAGAAGAAAATTACTGAGACCTGCTATAGTGGTATCTATCTCTGGTGCTTCAATCATGCAAGCATTTACTGAGTGTCAACTAGGCATGAAGCATTACAAGGAGAGAAAAGGAGACAGAGTTCTCATCACCCTGTCTTTTCTTCTTTTTTACCACCAAACTTTTAAAAAATAATAGATTATAGTCACTGTTTACATTTCCCAGCACTATTTGGATTCTCTCCAAATATACCTCTGAAACTGTTCTCACCAAACTTACCAATGCTTATCAACCAACACAGCCAGTAATCCCTTTCAGTCCTCATAACACTTGACCGCTCAGAAGCAGACACTGCTGACCACACCCTTCTTGAAATGTACCCCTCCTTAGGCTTCCTGACACCATATTCTTCTGGTTCTCCACTTAATTTTCAAACTATACCTTCTCAGTATCCCTTCTCAGCCTCTTTGTCTACCAGTCTTCCAAAAAGCTGATAGTTCCCCCAGGATTTCATCCCAGACCTCCTCCGAGGCCACAAATCCTTGTTCCCAACCATCTACTGAAGACCTCCACTTAGCTATCTCACGCACTTCAAAATAAAGTTCACTACTTTCCTCCCCAAACCTGTTTGCCCTGGTATATTCCATTTCTATTAGTAAGTCCAAGCCCAGTCCTGTAGACCTCGGCCATCTTTGAGTCTCCACTCGCTCACCTCCCACAGTCTGTCACCACAGCCCATTAATACAACGTTCAGCGGCTCGAATTGATCCTCATCACCCCTGGTCTCCTGACTGGTGTCTCAGCTGCAAGTCTCTCCTACTCCAATCAACCCTCCTCACTGCTCCAAGTAATAACTTCGGATCATGTCTCTCCTCCACCTAACAGCTTTCAGCTGGCTCCCCCTGCCTGTGAAAATAATATAAAACTCCTGGACATTCAAGACCTACCACAACTAGACATCAAAGTCTGTATTTTATTCTTGACCACCCCCTTTCAACACAGGGAATTCTTGCCAGTCACACACATGCCTCTGACATGTTATTCCATGTCTGGAATGCTCCTCCCCTCATCTGCCTGGGAAACACTCTTCTCATCCTTCAAAGCCCAACTTAATTGTCACTGCCTTTGTGAAGACTTCCCTGACATCCTCCCAGGCCAAAGTTAGTTGTGTTCTTCCTTCTTGGCTCTCACAGCATTTGGCCCATTCCCTCTTATAGTAGCCATCACACTGTTTGCCTGTCACTTTCCCCCATAAGCCCCTTCAGCTTTGCACAGTGCCTGGTGGGCAGCAGGTACTCAGTCAATGTTTAATTTATTGAACTGAATAAAGATGACAAAAGATTAAATATGTTAAGTACTCATTACAAGTAAAAGAGCATTGTGGAAGCTCATCAGTGAAATCCCATGCAGTCAAGACACTCATTCATTCAACAAACGTTCATTAGGACTTCCCTGGTGGCGCAGTGGTTAAGAATCTGCCTGCCAGTGCAGGGGACACGGGTTCGAGCCCTGGTATGGGAAGATCCCACATGCCGTGGAGCAACTAAGCCCGCACGCCACAGCTACTGAGCCTGTGCTCTAGTGCCCCTGTGCCACAACTACTGAGCCCACGTGCCACAACTACTGAAGCCCACGCGCCTAGAGCCTGTGCTCCACAAGAGAAGCCACCACAATGAGAAGCCCGCACACTGCAATGAGGAGTAGCCCCCGCTCACCGCAACTAGAGAAAGCCCGCTCACAGCAAGAAGACCCAACTCAGACAAAAAAAAAAAAAAAAAAAAAAAAAAAAATGCTCATTAAATGCCAATGCTTTGAAGTCATTAAAAAAAAAAACAAAATTCAGTCATGGTCTCTTGTTTTCAAGCTACATGCCTTCACATTGCTTGCTGCTGAAACAGAAGTCCTATTTTATGATCCAGTAATACTGAACTGAACGCTATTTCTTCCCTGGATACCTCTGCTGAAATGACCTCATGTTCTGCTTCAGGTGCGCCCCTGCTCCCATATGTGTATTTTAAGACTTGGTTTAGGCATCACCTCCTCCAGGAGGCCCTTCTTGATGTCCAGGTCAGGGCAGGAAACTCTTCTCTGTGGTTTGACAGCACCCTGCACTTGCCACTCCTCACTGCTTTCACTGCTTAAGTGCTCTGAACCCTCAATGCTTAAGGCAAACTCTTTGAGGGAAAGGATTATTTTATTTACTCCTCAATATAACTGTCTATACTCAGTTTCCACCCATCCTCACTTTAAAACCATTTTTATCACAGAACATTTGATACACATGTATAGGTTATGAAGTATAGTCATAGGATAAACACCCTAAACTTTCTACCCAGTCCCATTCTTTTTAACCCACGTTTCCCCTAACCGCTGCTGAAGCCTCTCTTCTGAAGATCCACGTTCCCAAATCCGACAGACCTCTCTCATCACCTTACTTGACTTCCAGGAAGCATTCTACAGTTGAACTCCACTGCCTCCTTAAAGTACTCTTTTCAGAATATTCTACAGAATCACATTTCCTGATTTTCCTCCTGCCCAACTGGCAATTCTTTGACTTTCTCTGGCTCCTGCTGTGCCTGCAGACTCCTAAAGGTTAGTGTCTCAGAGCTCAGGTCTCTTACCTCTTAACTCACTAGTTATCTCGTCTCATCCGAGGCTTTAAATACCATCCACACAATGACTCCTCCAACACTCTCTCTCTACCCCTGACCTCTCCTTTGAGTCCCAGCCTTATAGAGTCAACCGTCCATTCTGGTCTCCATTTGGGCGTCTGACACGTCGCATTTGCTAAGTCCAGAACAGAACTCTGGATTTTACCCTTCAAACCTGCTAGCTTCATCTAGTTACTCAAGCCCCAAACCTAGGAGTTATTTTTGAACCCTCTCTTTTCTTTATATCCTGTATCTAAACCAATAAGTCCTGTCAGCTCTACCTTCGAAATGTATTAGAATCCAACCACTTCTTACCCAGCTGCTGCTACCATTCCCCAGAATTACTTCTGTTGCTATTGTTGGTGCCTCATAGTCTACTCTCCACACAGCAGCTCAAGTGAGCTTTTAAAAAGGTAAATCAGACCACATCACTTCCCTAGTCAAAACCTTCTAAAGGTTTAGTGTCAATTAGAAAAAAGTAATCCTTACTATGGCCTACAAAGCCCTACATGATCGGGGTCTCGCTCCCTTGCCTACATCCCTGTACCACCTCCCCTGTCATTTGCTTCACTCCAGACAGTCTGGCCTTCTTGCTGGTCTCAAGTATGCCAAGCTTGTTCCAGTCTCATGGCTTCTGACTTTTTATTACCGCTGCTTGGAATGTTCTTCTCTCATTTAAAATTATACCATTCTTATTTCCTCCATCACTGTCTTTTCCTACTCTGTTTAATTTCAGAGTACTTATAATTACCTAAAATTATATATTTGTTTTCTTGCTGATGGTCCATTTCTCTCAAGAATATAAATTTGAGGGCAGATACTTTACCCATCTTGTTCACTGCTATATTCCCAGGGCCTAGAATAATGATTGGCATATACTAGGCTCAATAAATTGAATGAATTTATCTTTGTATCCCCAAGGCTTAGCAAGGTGCTTGGCACAAAACAAGATGCAACAGCTCCAGTCCCTCCTACTGTAACCAGTCCTCCACCTTGCCACCAAAATCATCTAAGGGCACTCTAATACTTAGATCAGCAAACCCATTATGTGGTCCTAGATGGACTCGCCAAACTGAGTTTGTACCACAGAAAATGTTGAGAAATTTTGATATGAAGCAAGAATTATAATTGCAGGGACAAAATAATGGTGCATAAATTATCCTGTTTAGCCAATAGGTTAGAAGGAAAGCAGCAAAATGCTATCTTAGTTGGGGTTTTTCTCTGAATATGGACTGAAAATCCTGAAGCTAAGAGCTCAGCCAATAATTATGTGCCTACACTTGAAGCTTGTCTTGGCCTCAGCCATCCAAGCCACCGGGGTTAGAGGAACTTGTAATTTTGAGAGCAAAGTGTTTCATCAGGAATAAAATAACACAGCAAAGCTCATGGAGAAAGTTTTTTTGGAGGACTGAATGATGCCTTTCTTGTGGCTCAATCTTCAAAATGTCAAGGAAATCAAAGCCAGAGCACAGAAGCGGTTTATGTTTTTTCAGGGAAGAGAAAAAACGACGAAAATGAAGCTGCTCACCTGGCTGTTAGACTTGCTCAACATCATGTGTGCATTGACTACTTCCAGAATATGTGTGGTGAACTCATTCATATCCTCCAGGGGCATGATCTTAAAGGCTACCAGGCTTTTCTTGTTCTATTAAAATGAAGAGAGAAATGTGAACAAAGAATGGGCACATTCAAGTCAATTTCAGGTCAAAACATTTTGGCTCTTTCTTGGTTATAGTATTTTACTAAATGAGGAAAATGTGTTATATACTGAAAATTTTTAACTCAGAGTTAATCCAAATACAGTCAATGAAATATAGTCAAAAGAACAAAACTAGCACAGAGATGTTCAATGACTTTCCCAAGGTTATACAACCAGAGTCTAGTCTCCAAATCCAGTGTCTGCCTTCTATACCTAATGAATGCCATAGATGGCAACTGTAGGCTGAGATCTTGTTCTTTCTCTACCTTTCTGTTTTATATTGAGGAAACCCATTATTTCCTTTTGAAGAAGAAAATAATGAAATAACTTCAATATAACTCCCATTAAACATAAAGACTTACTAAGTCTTAAGTATCCTAAACTTAGGCATGACCCCAGAAACTGCTTCATGCAGATACATTTTAACTGTCATTTTTTTCCTGACTTTACCTGAAAAGATCTCAGATGACCAGCCACTTTCACATACGTTTCTGGAGGAACCACAGTGTTTTCACTGCTGGCATCCTAACAGAAAAAATACAAACACACCACTTAGGTTTTAGTGATGCTGGTGAAATCCTCTTCAAAATTTCTAAATTACGTACAGAAAGAGAAAGTTACAAAGTAAGAGCTAAAGGATCCTAATGTAGCACTACCTAGTTTGCCCTGCCTTTTAGAATTTAATTTTTTAAAAATAAAACCAGGAATTAGAATAAAAATATCCAAGTTCTATGTTATGCACATCAAAAAACAAGCAAACAATTATGGCACTCTCATTCAGTGCTCTCAGGCACACAACTTTCTGGTGGACATACTTATTGGCATAGCAACTTTACTTTTAGAAATTTAAGAAAATAAAGAACATGTATTAAGATTTCACTTTAATATGGTCAACTAATCTATGACAAAGGAGACAAGGATATACAATGGAGGAAAGACAGTTGCTTCAATAAGTGGTGCTGGGAAAACTGGACAGCTACATGTAAAAGAATGAATGAAATTAGAACACTCCCTAACACCACAGACAAAAATAAACTCAAAATGGATTAAAGACCTAAATGTAAGGCCAGACA
>NC_041216.1:13762519-13797282 GCF_002837175.3 Physeter macrocephalus | reverse complement strand
GCAGAAATTGAGACACAGATGTAGAGAGCAAATGTATGGACACCAAGGGGGGAAAGTGGCGGGGGGTGGTGGTGGTGGTGTGATGAATCGGGCGATTGGGATTGACATGTATACACTGATGTGTATAAAATGGATGACTAATAAGAACCTGCTGTATAAAAAAATAAATAAAATAAAATTCAAAAATTCAAAAAAAAAAAATTTAGCTTTAAGAGTATTCATCACAGCATAGTTTTGAATACTAAAACATTTAAAACAACCTACATATCCAACAAAAGGTGCACATTCGTATAATGGGTTAGTTTATACTGTTACAAATGATAATGCAGAATTCTACTCACTGTCTGCGAGGACCTGCTGTGACTCATGTAAAAAAGCTTATTTCCCACAAGGGGAAACATATACATCAAAATGTTAACAAAAGTTAACTTGGATAATTATAAATGATTTTAATATTTCTTTTTGGGTTTTCTAGACTATGTACCTATTATTTATAAGAAAAATACATAGCTGACTCAAAGCTCTTTTTGATTATAAAATACATGACTATAAAAAAACTAGAATATAGAATCTATGTGTTTAAAAATAAAAAACACCCCAATTCCCATTACCTGGAGATTATCAACTATTTGCATTTCACTCTACCTATTATTTTACATAGCTGTATCTATACCACAGATAAAACTTTGTATTCTCTCAAAGAACATTTTAAAACAACTTGGAACTAACACAACATTATAAACCAACTATACTGCAATAAAAATTAAAAACAAACACTTGCAAAAAGTAAAGCTGGATCTATACTTCTCTCCTTTTACCAAAATACATCATTTAATTATAAAGACAATCACATATAGAGATATAAAAAGAAACCACAGAAATTATAGAAGGAAACATGAATTGAAAAATAATCTGAAACGAGAAAAAGCTTTTCAAAGTCAAAAGACAAACTAGAGAAACCATATAATTATGATAAGAGGTTACTATTTTTCAGGCTCTTGCAAACAAAAATAAATAACCAAACACTCCTGGGGAATCAAAGGACTTAGACAACTAAAAATCCCCACAAATTAACATTGAATAAAGTTAAAAAAAAATCCAATCTCACTAAAACCAAAGAATTACACATTAAAAAATGAGAAAATTCTCAATGACAAGACTGTATTCTTAAACTATGATACAAAAATTTAAGACACATAAAACCTATTGTTAGGGTGTGGAGAACTAATGGGGAACTCTCATGCACTAAGTAAATTGGTACCTTTATGGAAGGGAATAAAAAATGTAAAAACGTAAATGTAAGATTAACCAAAAACGAAAGTAGAAACACATAAAATGTGTATTTCCTCCAGAAAACCTAGTTTAAATTGATCTTAAGGAGATTATCTCAATCATGAAGAGATGTACACAAAGATACTCACCGCTACATTGTCTATAATAACAAATGATGGAAATAAGCTAAATGTTTCCTGACTGGGTCTATAAGTAAGGGATGATATATCCTTATGATGGAATAGGCAGTCACCAAAATTGATAATGTAAATCTGTATTTATTGACATTAAGAAATCAGTTCCACTACATAGTTTTGAGTGAAAAGAGCAGATTACAGAGCAGTTGCATATCATATTACCCTTTATGTAAAACTGTAAGCATACATCTCATAAATGTACAGATATGCAGAGAGAAATGTCTGAAAGGGTATTTCCCAAAATGTGTTGTAACAGTAGTCATCTTTGGGATGTGGGATTTCAGGGGATCTTTAAATGTTTATAAGTGAGCACCATACATTTTGCATGAGCATGCAGTATTAGGCATCTCTAGTAACTACCTTCCCCCTTGATGGCAGGGACTGTGTCTTTTGCATTCTTTGTCTACCTGGAACCAAGCAGTCTGGTTCAGAATCAGTACTCCAATAATAACTGTTGAATGAATTCTCCTGTATTTTTCTGAGGTGTAAAAAATAAAGAATGCATAACTATCAAGTTAATTCTTCACAGACGACTTATGGTTTTTGAAGTGAAAATAGCATACAAAGTATGCATTATCCAAATGTTCTATAATGAATGTATTTTAAAAACAACATAAAAAACCAAGAGGCCTTCTGCCCAATTAAAAAATAAAAAGGGGGCTTCCCTGGTGGCATAGTGGTTAAGAATCTGCCTGCCAATGCAGGGGACACAGGTTCGATCCCTGGCCCAGGAAGATCCCACATGCTGTGGAGCAACTAAGCCCGTGCACCACAACTACTGAGCCCACATGCCACAGCTACTGAATCCCGTGTGTCCAGAGCCCGTGCTCTGCAACAAGAGAAGCCACGACACGAGAAACCCGTGCATCACAACAAAGAGCAGCCTTCGCTCGCCGCAACTAGAGAAAGCCCGCGCACAGCAACAAAGACCCAACACAGCTAAATAAATAAATTTTAAAAAATAATTAAAAAAAAATAAAAAGGGTAAAAAGAATATATTTTCTTTAAGTCTATTTTCTCCATGTTTATACATACACTCATATACATGTTGCTTTGCAAAAATGGGGCCACACTATGGTAAACACTTCTTTGTGACAATACATACATTTCTACATCATTTGTAGTATTTTTAAAAATATATCATGGGGCTTCCCTGGTGGCGCAGTGGTTGCGCGTCCGCCTGCCGATGAAGGGGAACCGGGTTCGCGCCCCGGTCTGGGAGGATCCCACATGCCGCGGAGCGGCTGGGCCCGTGAGCCATGGCCGCTGGGCCTGCGCGTCCGGAGCCTGTGCTCCGCAACGGGAGAGGCCACAACAGAGGGAGGCCCGCATACCACAAAACAACAACAACAACAACAACAACAAAAAAAACCCATGATTTAATTAATAATATCCTATTGCTAACATTGAGATTCCTTTTAGTTTTCCATTATTATAAATAACGTGATGATCAACAATCTTACAACTGAATCTTTGCGTGTATCTTTAATTATTCCTTAATGTAAATTTCTGGCAGTGGAGTGCTAGGTCAACATTTCTGAGATGATTTTGATCATCGACTGATTTTTGAAAAAGGTGATGCTCATAACATCAAGGTAGGATGGTATCCACTTCCCCAGACAAACAGTGACAAATCACTCCATATATTAAGCGCCTACTGCTCTCAATAGAAGTGGACATTGCCATTCTCTTTTCTCCTTTGCCAATTTAATAAGTTAAAAATGGTATCTTAATGTTTAGTAAACTTGCTTTTCTTATTGTTGTTGCAATTTGTATTTCATCTATTATGAATTACTTGTGCATTTCTTTGCCCATTTTCCTAAGGTGTGGTTGCTTTTTCCTTTTTGCTTTGTAAGAACTTTCAATAATTGAAAATTTAAAATGTTTGTAATATTTTGCAAAAAATTTTCCCACTAATTTAAATAATATTTACTCAGGGCCCACTACGTAACTGGCACTGTTCTAGGTGCTAGGGATACAGTGCCAACATAAAAATCCTTGTTCTCACAGTTTACATTCTAGTGTGTCCTGTCACTTGCCCTTTAACTTTGTTTATAGTATTTTGGGAAGTTTAAAAGATTTTAAATTTTTTATGACATCAAATGTATTGGCCTTTCATGTTAGGGTTTCTGCCTTTGATGTCTTGCTTATGTTTTATTTTTATAATAAGATCTGCCTTTAAAAAGACTAAAAAAGTTCAACATCTCCAAAGTCCCAAAGTAACCCCACCCTGATTCAAAAACAACTACTTACATCTGTGTCAACCCACTGGCGAACATCCATGGGTGCAGCCGTCATGTCATCTATTTTGTAAACAATGTTGGTTGCAGCCTTCTCTGCATTTCTGATTATCCCCACAATAGTGACCTAGACCAGAAGAAAAAAAAATTTGGTTTTCTTGAAAACCAAAGCAACACTTATGTATTTTCTTAAAAATATTTATTTATTTATTTATTTGGCTGCACTGGGTCTTAGCTGTGGCACATGGGATCTTCGCTGCAGCATGCGGGATCTTTAGTTGTGGCATGTAGGCTCTTAGTTACGGCATGCAGGATCTAGTTCCCTGACCAGGGATTGAACTTGGTACCCCTGCATTGGGAGCGTGGAATCTTAACCACTGGACCACCAGGGAAGTCCCTATGGTTTTTTTCCCATAAATTTATTTATTTATTTATTTTAGGCTGCATTGGGTCTTTGCTGCTGCACGCAGGCTTTCTCTAGTTGCAGTGAGCGGGGGCTACTCTTTGTTGCAGTGCACGGGCTTCTCATTGCGGTGGCTGCTCTTGTTGCGGAGCATGGGCTCTAGGCGCACGGGCTTCAGTAGTTGTGGCTCGCAGGCTCTAGAGCGCAGGCTCAGTAGCTTGGGCGCACAGGCTTAGCTGCTCCACAGCATGTGGGATCTTCTCAGACCAGGGCTCGAACCCGTGTCCCTTGCACTGAGGTGGATTCTTAACCACTGCGCCACCAGGGAAGTCCCCTATGTATTTTTAAATGATGTTAGTTTTATCTCATTCTTCATTCCTATGATTAAGTGACTCTTCCACAAATTATTTTTACTCACCTGTGAAATCTCAACATTTCCAATTTTGAACACTTCATCAACCAGAGTAGCAGAAAGCAGCTGAGATATGGTACAGGGTACAATATGCTGAGCTCGGGCTCTCTGAAAAAAAAGTATGCATACATTCAATTAAGAAAATAATAACTACTGTTCATTTAGCACCTGCTATGTGCCCAGCACTTTACATATATTATAACATTGAATCTTCAAAATGCACCTCATTATCCCTACTTGACAGAGATGAAAACCAGGGTTATATAGCTAACAAATGCCACACTTTAGATTTCAAACCCAGGCTTGTCTGACTCCAAAGCTCCTGATGAATGGATAAGTTTGTGCGGTACTAGGGATCACCCAAATGAGCAGGCCAGAGTGCAAACAGCATAAGGAAGATGACCTGCTTCTGGAACAGACTTTTAAAAGGAAACCCCACCTTTAGGAGCTGGCTTTTTATCATAGATGAGATGGTACTCAGAAGGGGTTTGAGGGATGGCCAGCAGAGACAGAACATTGGAGTTGTTCTAACTCTCATGATAAAATATAACAGAACGTTAGAGGTATAGCTTTAGGATAGATGTTCTGACAATCAAATGTGAGTATGGGGAAAATGGGATAAGGGCTTGGCCACACTGGACATCTTAAAGGAAAGGGACAGGAGGTGATGGGCAGAAGAGGACACCCAAATCACATCCAGAAGCAGCCTAACACTAGCATAAATTCTTATTTTTGCCTACCACTGGGCAGAGGTTGTTTGGGGGACATAAAGATTAGTAAAATGGAATAGGATTTGCCTTCAACATACTCCTAACTTAGGGGAGGTAAAAATGTAAATAACAAGCCTGATCTTGATACACTATAGAATGAGATGCTCTATGTAGGATCTCGGAAATATTTTTGGCAATTTCAAGAAGAGGGAGCATTTAGGCTGGACCTTGAAGCACAAGAATTTCGACAGTGAAAAAATAGTGGGTAAGGAATATGCATTACAGGCTGAGGGCAAACATGCACTCTCATAGACTCTTAGAGGGACCATGTACAAGATGGAAAAAGCATGGTGGATTAAAGATTACGGTTCTTCCTGCTGGAGATCAACAGGATGTAACCCAGTAACTGTTCCACATGTAAGACTGAACACAGTAGACTCTTGGTCTTCATGGATTCAGCACTTGAAGCTTATCCCTGAAGGTCCATGATACTAGCAACATTTCACTTTGCTGAAGCATAATTTTGAATGGTGAGTATTGCCAAGACGGTAGAAAGTAAGCCCAGCCAATTACCAGCACACATGTCACAACAGGCAGCAGCCAAGCTTGAGGATAAAGATTATGGCTCTACCACTCAGGAGCAGTGTGCTCTTGCTCACATTTCTCTATTCATCTGTACCTCAGTTTCCTCATCTATAAAACTAGGAATAATAAAATCATTAAAAATCATTATGAAAATTAAATATATGGTGAAGTACCTAGAATAACTGGCACACTGTAAGCACTCAATAAACATTAGGAATTATTAGGTCAGCTATTGTTCCTCACTCTTTATATCTGCAATAGCTTTTAACAAGGATGTAAAGGAATCAACTGTTTTTCAATTTTACTTTATAGTATTTATATAAGTGAAGTTATATGCTATATTAGTATTTATATATTTAAAATTTGCTGAGGTCCCAGGATTTAGCTCTCATAATCTACTATATAGTTTTCACCTATTACACCTGAGATTTTCATTGTATCTTCAGCATAAGAAAACTAAGAGCCACTGTGGTAACAGCAGCAAGAATATCGGCTTTGGAGCCAGAAAGTCCTACAGACCTGTGTTCAAATCCCAGCTCCGCAGCCCTGGACACACCACCACCTATTCTATAAAATGAGGATATCTACCTTTTGAGTTGTAAATGAAATATATAATGTATATGAAAATGCTAATCCCAAGCTCCACATGTAGTAGGTATTCAATAAATATTATTACTCCTCACGGAAAAAAGTTACAGATGGGTAATTATTGAGGTGTTAGTAAATATCTTCAAATTCATCTCAAATCACAGCGAGTTCTTGTTTTTTAATGAGCACCTATTATGTGCCAGGAACTGATCACAGAGTTTCCAGTATGTTCCAAAGAGATTCACAGAGAGGGTGTCAGCACAAGTACTGATATGTTTAATTCTGAAAAAAATTCTTTTCTAGCTGACTATGAACCACTGGCTACTCTGACAGTACTATAAAAAACCCACCATTTTTAAAGGCAAAACATGGTCAGTATTAGACATTTCACATGATTCAATCAAATATAACAGGTTTATAGTCGACAGGAAACATTTTAGATAGAGTGTTTATCTAATTTACTGTGGAAAAGGCACTAGATTTGAACATAAAAAGACCTGGGTTTGAAACTCCAGTTTATAACCATCATTGTTCTCCGAAAAGCAGTCTTAATACACAGCCCCAGGTAGGGATACTGAGATTAAGAATTCTAACAACCAGAATGAAGAAAAATAGTTAAGATAAAGGAGAAAAGATGAGAACCAATTATCTATCTTTTGTTTTTTCCTTTACAGCCTCAAGGAAGACAAAGTTAGAGGACATGGAGTCCCCTCTGGTCTTCCTGGGAAAAAGAAAATTACAATAGACAGAAGTTGCTCATTAGATTTTGGATGTGTGCAGCATCATGTGTGGACTAACTAGCTATGCAAGCTCAGGTGTCCCTTAATCTCCCTGAGCCTCTGTTGTGCAATGCAGTAAATAATAAATAACTCACAGGATTATATAAAATAATCATATGAAAAATATAAAGCAATGCCCAAATGTATGGGAATTATCAATGGATTTTTTCCCACTGACACACCCTTGTGAATTAAGTTTAGGTAAAAGCTTATCAACCTGGACATAAAACACAGAAGCTACTAATACTGAATCTTAACACCAAATCCTATATTTTTTAAAGGATGAAATCAACAGCAGCTATTAAATTGAAACTCATTTCTGAAAGAGTGAATAACAAGCATTTGGACAGCTTTTTACAGATCACTTTCCTATACATTACCTTATTTATCAATTCTCAGAACCACCCTGGGACATGAGTAGTACTAGTACTATTATCAGATGAGAAAAATCAAGGGCCACCAAAACCAACGGTGCAAGCTGCTTTGCTAAACTCACACCACCAGTTAAAAGGCAAAGTTGATGCTGGACACCATGTATTCTGGCTCCAATGCTCAGGTTCTTTTTAATAATACTCTCTGGGACCATTTACTGAAAGCAACTCTGGGGCAGGTATAATTATATATATCATAATATTAAGTCTCACAACAACCGTGTAAGGTATCTATTATTAATCCCATTTAGTAGGTGCCAAACAGATTTCCAAGAAGGTATCATTTGTCCAGTGATACCCTGCAAGGAGTGTCAGAACAATGGTGGATCATAGATCCACTAGACTTCAAAGACCATGTTCTTTCCACCGCATTAGAGCACCTCATTACATTTCATTTAAAAACGACTTCCAATATATGAAGAATGTAAACTAGACTATACAAACAAGTTCACTTTTCCCACAAGGTTGATTTATCAGTTCTATTGGTAAATTTCAAAATAAAGCCAAGGAAACAATGGATGCAAAATTAGGGGAATTCCATTTTTCAAAACTACAGCACTCAATTATAAGATTCGATAAGATAATAATTGACAATTATTGTATCAGCTCAAGTTTAACACCCTTCCTTCATCGCATAAATTTTCTCTCACAGATGAGTCAGTAGCTTCCGGACAGTATAAGATAAAACGAAGTACGCTTTCAACCTACAGATTTCTTTTCGGCCTGGGAAGGTGTCGGTGATCCAAAGCCCCCAGGGGACTGTGTGTAGCCTCCGGCTCCCCCAAAAGAGGAACTGCTATAGCTTTCAAATCCACCTAGTTTTAAACAACAACGGTATTAATACCTGTTCCGCCCTCCAAGCCTCTGAAAAATCCACAGGACCTCCCAGACTTCACCCTAGCCACTTCCAGCGTCTCCTTAACCTTCCCCCGACCCCGCACGCCCCCGCGGCCGGCCCCCGCCCCTCCCCCATCCCTGCCGCCACAGGCCTCTCCCACCCAGCCCCTTGCTAAATCCTTCTTGCGAGTCTCGTAATCCGCCCCACTCATCATTACTGGTCCACATCTTCGTCACGATTCCCTCAGGAAAGAGTTCCAGAAGGTTCCGGTCTGGTGGGTTCCCCTAACCGCCTCCGGACTCTGCGGCAGCCGCTCCGCTATATCTACTTTTCGCAGGAGCCACAAACTCCTTCCCGCGAAAGACGGAGCCAGTCAGCAGCCAGAACTCTTCTCGCTTCAGCCAATCAGTGCTCACGAATCTTACGCCTTTTCCCGTCTTCTCCAGCCGCGCTCCTGAAAACGCGCACTCTGCTCCCGGGAGGGTGGGAAGCCTCTGCGGCCATCGTTACTAAGGGCAAAATAGACTGCGAAAGCGGAAGTAAGGCTGAGGGACGTTGTGATAGGACGGTGTCTCAAAAAAATTACCAATCAAGATGATATTTCCTCACCTCAGGCCGTGTAATCCCACCCCCGTGACACCTTACATCACTTCCTTTGTACGGCTTCCTCCTGTTCCCGCCAAACTCTTCCCTAGCGACGCCTTAATCCAAGGGGTTGTAGTAGAATTCCTGCTTCCGCATCTGGGCCTGGCGATCACGCACCGTTTGCGCACTCGGGGAAGTCACAGTACTGGCTTCACGGCACCTCGTGGAGTTGCATGTTCTTTTCCTTAAAAAGCCAAGTTCAGTTCTTTTATTGCCACCTCCTCGTCCTGATTTTCCCCAGTGAGGCTATGAGAAACCTACACTGTCTTTCCCAGAATGGCAGAAGATCTGAGAATGACATCCCCCCAACCTGTTCCTCACCCCGCTCTAATCCAGCTTCGCATCCTCGGTTGCTTCAAGTATTCTTCATATAACACAGTTGTGTCGCTACTATAGAGAGTGGAACACGTCTGTCAGTTCTTTGCTCTAAATACTACTATATTGTTAGGACTA
The DNA here is from genome assembly GCF_002837175.3 of Physeter macrocephalus. Taxonomy (NCBI): domain Eukaryota; kingdom Metazoa; phylum Chordata; class Mammalia; order Artiodactyla; family Physeteridae; genus Physeter; species Physeter macrocephalus. The sequence goes on along the minus strand of NC_041216.1, from coordinate 13,787,729 downwards.
CTCCTCCCTCCCCCAATTAATTTATTAAAAAATATTTATTGATGTCTCTTTTGTTCCCAGCTCAGTGCTGGCTACTAGGATTCAATGGTAAATAAGATAGACATGGTCCCGGGCTTTTGGGCCATTGTATTTCCTTTTGCTAAAACTGCAGGCACTGTTTTTTTTTTTTGGCTACGTTGGGTCTTTGTTGCTGCTGCACGGGCTTTCTCTAGTTGCGGCGAGCAGGGGCTACTCTTCGTTGTGGTTGGTGCTCGGGCTTCTCGCTGCGGTGGCTTCTCTTGCTGCGGGGCACGGGCTCTAGGCGCCTGGGCTCAGTAGCTCCACATGTGGGACCTTCCTGGACCAGGGATCGAACCCGTGTTCCCTGAATTGGCAGGCGGATTCTTAACCACTGTGCCACCAGGGCAGTCCCGCAGGCGCTGTCTTAAATATTTTACATTAATTAACTGAGTCCTTTGAGGTAGGTAAATACTGCTGTTGTCCCCACTTTACAGATGAGAAAACTGAAGCTAAGTTGTGGGAGTCTATATTGAAGCCCAGGAAGTCTGATTCTATCAGCCAGTGTAGTTAGTATACCTTCTTGAACATCCTAGACCTGGGGCACAAACTCACATGACAACTGGACTCAGGCAGGAAAACTGTAAATGTAGTGGATTGGATAATAGAGGGGAATTTTTTTTTTAATTGAAGTGTAGTTGATTTACAATTGTGTCAGTTTCCGGTGTACAGCAAAGTGATTCAGATATATATATATATATATATATACACACACATATATATGTTCTTTTTCCTTGTAAGTTGTTTTTTTAATTTAATTTATTTTTTTATACAGCAGGTTCTTGTTAGTTATCCATTTTATACATATTAGTGTATACACGTCAATCCCAATCTCCCAATTCATCCCACCCCCACCCTCACACCCCTCACGGGCTTCTCGCTGCGGTGGCTTCTCTTGCTGCGGAGCACGGGCTCTAGGCGCCTGGGCTCAGTAGCTCCACATGTGGGACCTTCCTGGACCAGGGATCGAACTTTCTGACTTACTTCACTCTGTATGACGGTCTCTAGATCCATCCACATCTCTACACATGACCCAATTTCGTTCCTTTTTTATGGCTGAGTAATATCCATTGTATATATGTACCACATCTTCTTTATCCATTCGTCTATCTATGGGCATTTAGGTAGCTTGCAAGACCTGGCTATTGTAAATAGTGCTGCAATGAACACTGGGGTGCATGTGTCTTTTTGAATTATGGTTCTAATAATTAGTGATGTTGAGCAGCTTTTCATGTGCTTCTTGGCCATCTGTATGTCTTTGGAGAAATGTCTATTTAGGTCTTCTGCCCATTTTTGGATTGGGTTGTTTGTTTTTTTAGTATTGAGCTGCATGAGCTGTTTATATATTTTGGAGATTAATCCTTTGTCCATTGATTCGTTTGCAAATACTTTCTCCCATTCTGAGGGTTGTCTTTTCGTCTTGTTTGTAGTTTCCTTTGCTTTGCAAAAGCTTTTAAGTTTCATTAGGTCCCATTTGTTTATTTTTGACTGGGGTCAGTCAGGAAAACCGTAAATATAGTGGATTGGATAATGGAGGGGAATTTTAAAAACTTTTTTCTCCACAGTGAGAAAAGCGACCACACAAGCATAATGGTAAATAGCAACTGACATAAAGAATATGGGGTCAGTGTTGCCAGGTCATCCTAAGTTTTTTTAGCAGGTACCAGAAGCCTGCATTTTTATGGAAAAATTTCAGAATTTTTTTATAAGTAAATTTAAAAATTAAAAGGTACTTCCCTGGTGGCGCAGTGGTTAAAAATCCGCCTGCCAATGCAGGGGACATGAGTTCGAGCCCTGGTCTGGGAAGCTCCCACATGCTGTGGAGCAACTAAGCCCGTGCGCCACAACTACTGAGGCCGTGTGCCACAGCTACTGAAGCCCGTGCGCCTAGAGCCCGTGCTCCACAACAAGAGAAACCACTGCAATGAGAAGCCCGAGCACCACAATGAAGAGTAGCCCTGCTTGCTGCAACTAGAGGAAGCCCGTGTGCAGCAACAAAGAAATAAAGCAGCCAAAAAAAAAAAAAAACAACAAACAAAAAATTAAAAATGCTATGTAGGCCAAAGAAAAGGTATCTGTGGGCCAGATGTTGCTTGTGTGCCGTTTCTTTCCTAAGTAAATTCTATTAGTGTCCAAATCATTGCTGAGAAATAAACAAGATACAGCCAAGAAGAAAAGTCATATCAAGATAACATTATTGGGCTTCCCTGGTGGCGCAGTGGTTGCGCGTCTGCCTGCCGATGCAGGGGAACCGGGTTCGCGCCCCGGTCTGGGAGGATCCCATATGCCGCGGAGCGGCTGGGCCCGTGAGCCATGACCGCTGAGCCTGCGCGTCCGGAGCCTGTGCTCTGCAACGGGAGAGGCCACAGCAGAGGGAGGCCCGCATACCACAAAAAAAAAAGAAAAAAAAAAAAAAAAAAAAGGTAACATTATTATATTAAGCCTAAGGTGATTGAAACTTTCATAGTCCTACGAGTAAGAGCATATTTATGATATGTAGGATAAAATGTTAGCAGTTAAGAGTAATTGGACAATTTAAGATGTGGGTTCACTTGGAGTAGTCAGCCTCATTTGCGGTTCAACTAGTTATAAATTCAGCCGAGAGGATCATACTTTTAAAAATAAATAAAATGAAATATGACTATCTTAAAATATAACAATGCAAAACGTCAAACTAATGTTTTTGCAAACCTTTTCAAGAGGTTGATGATCTGATAAATTGAGCAGAGGGTTCAGTTTTCAATTAGCGCTAAAATGATTAGTATTTACCTTTTGTTTTGGGAGGGGCAGTGAATTCGTCTCTCAAGGTTTAGCTTTATCAAGTTGAAGTCTTCCTGTCACATAGAAGGGATTTCTGAGAAGTCTTCCGTTTCCCTCTCCAGGTAGACTGCTATCAGGGAAACCCACAGCAAGACTGAGAAAAGGAGAAATCACCCTTTAAAAGCAATCTGGTGACACATCCATTAGGATGGCTACTATTTTAAAAATAGAAAACAAGTGTTGGTGAGGACATGGAGAAATTGGAAACTTTGTGCACTGTTAGTGGGAATGCAAAATAGTGCAGCCACTATGAAATACGGTATGGCAGTTCCTCAAAAAATTGAAAACAGAATCATCATATGATCCAGCAGTTCCATTTCTGGGTATATACCCCAAAGAACTGAAAGCAGGGACTCAGTTACTTGGACACCCATGTTCATAGCAGCGTTATTCACAAAAGCCAAAAGGTGGAAGCAAACCAAGTATCTATTGACAGATGAATCAATAAACAAAACGTATGGGACATACAATGGAATATTATTCAGCTTTTAAAAAAGGAAAGAAATTCTGATACATGCTAAAATATGGATGAACCTTGAAGACGTTATGCTAAGTGAAATAAGCCAGTCACAAAGGACAAATATTGTATGATTCCAATTATATGAGGTACATAGAATAGTCAAATTCATAGGGACAGGAAGTAGAATAGTGGTTACCAGGGCCTGGAGAAAAGGAAGAATGGGGAGTTATCATTTAATGGGTATGGTTTCCACTAGGGAAGATTAAAAATTTCCCTACTTCCCTGGTAGCAAAGAGTGGTTAAGAATCTGCCTGCCAACGCAGGGGACACGGGTTCGAGCCCTGGTCTGGGAAGATCTCACATGCTGCAGAGCAACTAAGCCTGTGCACCACAACTACTGAGCGTGCGCTCTAGAACCTGTGAGCCACAACTACTGAAGCCCGTGCACCTAGAGCCCGTGCTCCGCAACAAAAGAAGCCGCCGCAATGAACAGCATGCGCACCACAAGGAAGAGTACCCCCCGCTCGCCAAAAAGCCCACACGCAGCAACGAAGACCCAACGCAGCCATAAATAAATAAATAAATAAATAAATTTTTTTAAAAAAGTTCGGGCGATAGATAGTGGTGATGGTTGCACAACAGGAATGTAGCTAATGCCACAGAACTGTACTTGAAAATGGTAAAAAGGTAAATTTTATGTTTGTATTTGAGCACAATTAAAATTTTTTTAAAATCCACCCTGGTGTTTATTGAGTATATGCCACAGGCTAGAAACGTGCATTATCTCTGCTAAATTCTTCATATGCATTATCTCCCAAAGTTTTTGACCTGCCATTTAAACCTCCAAGTTCATTTTGTCTCCACATTATAAATACACATATTTTAATCAGAATGGTCTCAACATTGATGAATTTTCATTTAGACTTAATTTCCTGTTCAATTTTTTGTATAGTGAGATTTAGCCATTTCTAATTTTTCCGTTTTCAGTTTTGCAGAAATCATTGTGAATCAGTTCTTTCCTGGGCAAACTTTACAATGACGGTTAAATTCATCATTCAAATTTGATCCATACCAAATTTTACTGGTTTTTCACATCTGCCACTATAGTTTCATGGGTGCTCATTTCTATCAAGTACAGTTTGATTCAGGGGATTTCTGGTAGTTTTCAATGTTCACAAGATGTGATTCTCCTTTTTTTTTTTTTTCCTAAGACAATTTTACTGGATGGAGTAGCTATTTTCAGTTTTATATTGTACTGATTATTTCCACCAGTAATAATCATTATGAATTGGATAATACTGATAGAATTCTTTTAATATCAAAGAGGCTTTTGTTTGTTTGTTTGTTTGCTGTACGCGGGCCTCTCACTGTTGTGGCCTCTCCCGTTGCGGAGCACAGGCTCCGGACGCGCAGGCTCAGCGGCCATAGCTCACGGGCCTAGCCGCTCCGCGGCATGTGCGATCTTCCCGGACCGGGGCACGAGCCCGTGTCCCCTGCATCAGCAGGCGGACTCTCAACCACTGCGCCACCAGAGAAGCCCGAGCTGACTCTAGTTTTGAAGCTGGGTCAGAATGAGAACTAGATCAGGAACTCAAGAGCAGAAGCAGGCTTCTTCAGTTCATATTTGGCTATGTGAGTTTGTCAGTTGTGGCCAACTTCAGAATTTCTCTCTGGGATCTTTAAAGATCAACCATTACAAAAAAACCCAGCTTAGAAAAGACACAAATTATATAGTATAATTTGAGGCCCCTCAGGTTTCATCGTTAGATATTCATTCTTTTGGATCAGTCACTGCAGCTGCAAAGGGAAAATTCAATTAATTATTTTATGATCCTTTCACTTCCCTGCTCCAAAATCTTCAATGGTTCCCCATGACCTATAGGATAAAGTTCAAGGTCCTTGGAATGGCATCCAAACTGGGCACCATCACAGTTATAGTTTTAGGTTTATCTGTATGAATCTTACTGAAGCCTATTTCTCTCACAAAACTATAAATTAGTTTTGTTCATCATTGTATTGCCAGCACCTGGCACTGTTCTTGACCTTCTTGGACTAAGCCCTCCGTGGACTTGGACCCTAGGCCAACCACAGCTTCCCAGGAGCTCGGAGGCCAGGAATGGACAAAGGTCCTGGGCACTGAAGGGCTGACCCCCTCATTCCCATCAGGGTATTTGTTTTATATGCATCACTGAGGTTATAGAACTGAAAGGCTACAGCAAAAATGTGAAGAATGCTTGCCTTTATCAGCTTTCATACCACATGTTTTTCTCCTAAGAGTGATGTGGATTTTCTGGAGATGACAGTTGCCAAGAATCACATAAGTGCTTTGGGGTAATTTGAAGAAGAGCGGCTGTTTTGTACTTAAGAAGGAATGGTCCCAACCCTTCGGATTTCTCTGCCTCACTTACCTTTTCCAGCAAACCCAGGTCCAGCAGGCCAGGCTGAACCCAGGGAGAAGCCATTATCATTTAGGTAACCAGCTCCTGGCAGAGGGCTGAGTGGGGCCTGAAATACCCCCTGGCTCCACTCTGAGCCCTGCTGGGGTACCTTTTTCTTTCTTTTCTGGCCACGCCGCGCAGCTTGTGGGATCCCAGTTCCCCAACCAGGGATCAAACCCAGGCCCCCTGCAGTGGAAGCACCGAGTCCTAACCACTGGACGGCCAGGGAATCCCTGGGGTACCTTTTTCTATTCGTGAAAAGTTACCTTATGGGTTAGTGGTGGTGACAGTGACCAAAAAACTGTGGTATTTAAAAGAAGTCACTGCATCCAGCCAAAAGCTGAGTAAGACTCTAGCACCCCTCAGAGGGGTTTACAAGGAGCACCTAGGTTCTCTCAGAGGTCTCCCCCTTGTTCCAATTTCAAACCTAGTCGTTGCCAGCTCCCTGCTCAGCCCTCAGGGAGCTGCCTGCCCTAGACTCCTTGCCCGCCCTCCTTCCCTACGGGTCCCACGGGTTACCTTCTAAGCTAACCTCGATGTGCCCTAGATACTGTCGAGCAGGTATGAATCAGGCCATAAGCTAAGAAAAGCACACTGCATTATTTTCGTTAAATCAAAAGCAGTTGGTCCCTGAGCCCTCTTCTCTCTGCACTGGCAGAAAATTCATCTTGGTGGTAATTTTGAAGCCCTCCTCCTCCTTGGGGTGACCCAGTGCCTGAACACAGATGGCACTTTAGTCTTTTTTTTTTAAATTGAAGTATAGTTGATTTACAATATTGTGTTAGTTTCAGAAGTACCATATAGTGATTTTATTTTATTTTTTGCAGATTATATTCCATTATAAGTTATCAGGTATAATTCTCTATGCTAAACAGTAAATCCTTGTTGCTTATCTATTTTATATATAGTAGTTTGTATCTGTTAATCCCATACTCCTAATTTGTCCCTCCCTCCCCCCTCCCCACTTTGGTAACCATAAGTGTGTTTTCTCTGTCTATGAGTCTGTTTCTGTTTTGCATATAGATTCATTTGTATTGTTTTTTAGATTCCACATATAAGTGATATCATACAGTATTTGTCTTTTTCTGACTTATTTCACTAAGCATAATATTCTCTAGGTCTCTCCATGTTGCTGCAAATGGCAATATTTCATTCTTCTTTATGGCTAATATTCCATTGTAATAGTCCATATATACACCACATGTTCTCAAGCCAATCGTCTGTTCATGGGCACTTGGGTTGCTTCCATGTCTTGGCTATTGTAAATAGTGCTGCTATGAACATTGGGGTGCATGTATCTTTTCAAATTAGAGTTTTTGTTTTTTCCAGATATATACCCAGGAGTGGAATTGCTGGATCATACTGTAGTTCTAAGTTTAGTTTTTTAAGAAGCCTCCACACTGTTTTCCATAGTGGCTGCACCAATTTACATTCCTATCAACAGTGTAGGAGGGTTCCCTTTTCCCCACATCCTTTCCAGCATTTATTTTTATTTTTAAATTTTATTTATTTATTTTTGTCTGCAGAGGGTCTTCGTTGCTGCATGCAAGCTTTTCTCTAGTTACAGCGAGCAGGGGCTACTCTTCCTTGTGGTGCGCGGGCTTCTCATTGCGGTGGCTTCTCTTGTCGCGGAGCACGGGCTCTAGGCTCGCGGGCTTCAGTAGTTGTGGCACGAGGGCTCAGCAGTTGTGGCTCGCAGGCTCTAGGGCGCAGGCTCAGTAGTTGTGGTGCACAAGCTTAGTTGCTCTGCAGTATGTGGGATCTTCCCAGACCAGGGCTCGAACCCGTGCCCCTGCATTGGCAGGTGGATTCTTAACCACTGCGCCACCAGGGAAGTCCCTATTTGTAGATTTTTTTTGTTGATAGCCGTTCTGACCAGTGTGAGGTGATACCTCATTGAGCTTTAGATTTGCATTTCTCTAATAATTAGTGATGTTGAGCATCTTTTCATGTGCCTGTTAGCCATCTGTGTGTCTTCTTGGAGCTTTAGGCTTTAGCTGTCAATGGATCCTGCTGATATAGTCAGCGACTAGACTTGTACGGTTCTGAGGGGCCAGAGGTTCTGCTGTGACTCTGACCCCAGGGCTTTGCCAGGCTGGGAGCCTTGTTGATTAGTTTGTGTAATGTCCTTCTTTTTTGCTGAATGTAAGCACGAGAGCAGAGGCTTTGTTTTGCTCACCTCTTTGTCACCAGGGCCTAGAAGCTAATAGAGTTTGGATATTTATTGAACCCAGGTAAATGTCTCAGACTTCATGTCTGAAGACCGGCTTCCTCCTGGACACCTTGACACTTTTGGAACCCAGCAACTTCCTTCTGCTTCAATGGTTGGGCCAGTCTCCCTCCTCTTATAGGTTCTTCCTTTCCCCTTTCTAGAGGACAAAATCTGGAGGTGGCTGTCTTCAAGAAGCTGTGACCTTCTATCTGGCCACAGCCTCCCCCAAGGGAGGGAATCTTTACTACCTGCTTAGATCAGGTTTTCAAAAAAGATACAGGGAGAACATAAATTAACACAATTCCCCTGCTACAGTCTATTAATTCCACTCTACTACGAGTTACTCACTCCCTCGTGTAGAACCTCATCACTTTTCTCTAGGACTACTCTGCCTTGGCCTCCTGCTGGTCTCCTAGAACAACCATCTTCTACAGAGCCAGTGCATCTTTCTAAGATGCTAATTTGGTTGTGTCTCTCCCCTAGTTAAGACTCTTGCATGGCTCCCCACAGCTCTCAGCTCAAACCACTGAGCACGGCTTGGCTCCTGCTTGCTGCCCCGGTTCAGGACCCCAAGCCCCAATATCACCCAACACAGTTTCCTGGGATGTTCCAGCATCTCTTAGCAGGAGTTGTTTCTTCTTCCTGGAATACCCTCTTCCTCATTTTCTCCTTCTTCTGGCTAACTCTTACTTGTACAGGCAGGCCTCCTGTTTTGATAAATTTTTATTTTATATTGGAGTATAGTTGATTAACAATGATGTGTTAGTCACAGTTTTACAGCAAAGTGATTCAGTTATACCCATACAAGTATCCATTCTTTTTCAAATTCTTTTCCCATTTAGGTTATTACATAATGCTGAGTTGAGTTTCCTGTGCTATACCATAGGTTCTTGTCTGTTATCTATTTTAAATATAGTAGTGTGTACATGTCAGTCCCAAACTCCCAATCTATATCTCCCCCCATGCCCTTTCCCCCTAGTAACCATAAATTTGTTCTCTAACTCTGTGTGTGTTTCTGTTTTGTAAATAAGTTCATCTGTATCATTTTTTTAGATTCTGCATATTAGTGATATCACATGATAATTTGTCTTTGTATGATAATCTCCAGGTCCATCCATGTTGCTGCAAATGGCATTATTTCATTCTTTTTAATGGCTGAGTAATATTCCATTTTATATATGTACCACATCTTTATCCATTCCTCTGTTGATGAACCTTTAGGTTGCTTCCATGTCTTGGCTATTGTAAACAGTGCTACAGTGAACATTGGGGTACATGTATCCTTTTGAACCACTGTTTTCTCCAGATATATACGCAGGAGTAGATTGCTGAATCATATGGTAGCTCTATTCTTAGTTTTTTAAGGAACCTCCATACTGTTCTCCATAGTGGTTGTACCAATTTACATTCTCACCAACAGTGCAGGAGGGTTCCCTCCTCTCCACACCCTCTCCAGCATTTATTGTTTGTAAACTTTTTGATGATGGCTGTTCTGACTGGTGTAAGGTGATATCTCACTGTAGTTTTGATTTGCATTTCTCTAATACTTAGTGATGTTGAGCATCTATTCACGTGCCTCTTGGCCATCTGTATGTCTTCTTTGGAGAAATGCAAGCAGACTTTATTTTCTTGTGCTTCACTTTATTGCACTTTGCAGATGATGAGTTTTTTACAAACTTGTGTTTGGCAGCCCTGCATCAAGCAAGTGTATTGGTGCCATTTGTCCAACAGCATTTGTCAGTTCGTGTCTCTGTGTCATATTTTGATAATTTTCACAATATTTCAAACATTTTCATTATCATTATATTTGTTACAGTGATCTGTGATAATAAGTGATCTTTGATGATGTTACTATTGTAATTGTTTTGGGGTGGCACGAAACGTGCCCCTGTAAATCAGAGAACTTAATCCATAAATGGTGTGTGTGTTCTGACTGCTCCACTGACCAGCTGTTTCCCCATCTCTTTCCCTCTCCTTTAGCCTCCCTATTCTCTGAGACACAACAATATTGAAATTGGGCCAATTAATAACCCTACAATGGCCTCTAGGTATTCAGGTGAAAGGAGGAGTCATTTGATGAGACGAAGTTTATTGTTGTCTTATTTTAAGAAATTGCCAAAGGGACTTCCCTGGTGGCGCAGGGGTTAAGAATCCGCCTGCCAATGCAGGGGACACGGGTTCGAGCCCTGGTCCAGGAAGATCCCACATGCCGCGGAGCAACTAAGCCCGTGTGCCACAACTACTGAGCCCACATGCCACAGCTACTGAAGCCCGCGCGCCTAGAGCCCGTGCTCTGCAACAAAAGAGGCCACCGCAATAAGTCCTCGAGGGGCAATGAAGAGTAGTCCCCACTCGCTGCAACTAGAGAAAGCCTGCATGCAGCAACGAAGACCCAACACAGCCAACAATAAATAAATAAATAAAAAGAAATGTCCACAGCCACTCCAGCCTTCAGCATCCACCACCCTGATCAGTCAGCAGCCATCAACATGGAGGCAAGATCCTCCTCCAGCAAAGAGATTACGACTCACTGAAGGCTCTAATGATGGTTAGCATTTTTTTTTTTTTTTTTTTTTTTTTTTGCGGTACGCGGGCCTCTCACTGTTGTGGGCCTCTCCCGTTGCGGAGCACAGGCTCCGGACGCGCAGGCTCAGCGGCCATGGCTCACGGGCCCAGCCGCTCCGCGGCACGTGGGATCTTCCCGGACCGGGGCACGAACCCGCGTCCCCTGCATCGGCAGGCGGACTCTCAACCACTGCGCCACCAGGGAAGCCCCGAATGGTTAGCATTTTTTAGCAATAAAATATTTTTAAATTAAGGCATGTACATTTTTAAACATAATGCTATTGAACACTTAATAGACTACAATATAGTGTAAACATAACTTTTACATGCACTGGGAAACCAAAAAATTCATGTGACTTGGTTTATTTTTTTTTAATAAATTTATTTATTTACTTATTTATTTTTTGGCTTCATTGGGTCTTCGTTGCTGCGCGTGGGCTTTCTCTAGTTGCGGTGAGCAGGGACTACTCTTCGGTGCGGTGCGCGGGCTTCTCATTGCGGCGGCTTCTCTTGTTGCAGAGCACGGGCTCTAGGCACATGGGCTTCAGTAGTTGTGGCTCACGAGCTCTAGAGCGCAGGCTCAGTAGTTGTGGCGCACGGTCTTAGTTGCTCCACGGCATGTGGGATCTTCCCAGACCAGGGCTCGAACCCGTGTCCCCTGCATTGGCAGGTGGATCCTGAACCACTGCGCCACCAGGGAAGTCCGTGACTTGCTTTATTTGATATTCGCTTTATCGTGGTGGTCTGAAACTGAACCCGCGATATCTCCGAGGTATGCCTGTATGTTAAGATTAAGCTGGTGGGACAAGCATACAATTATGTGCCTTGCGATGCAATGCAGCAGGAAGGACACAAGACCACATGAGACGTCATCTTGCCAAAGAAAATCAAATCTAAATGTCATCAAACCTCTGGATCTAACTACCAGTTTGTAGGAAATATGGGGGACAGAAGGATAACTTAAATGATACCATGAAGAAACAATCAGCCAAATACTCCAGAATGTGGGAAATTTCATAGGACAAATGACCTGGTTCCACTGACAAAGAACAAGCAAAAGAGGGGAGGGAGAGAGGCCTAACATTAAAGAGAGACTTAAGAGACACATCAACTGCATGCAATGTGTGGACCTGGTTTGGATCCTGATTTGAACGAACCACTTGTAAAAAAAAGTACTATGAGACAATCAGGGAAGTTTAAACATTGACCAAGTATCTACCTGGTGGTAGTAAGGAATTACTATTGAGCTAGGCTGGGACCTGGGACCCTCTATGGGAGTGCTTTCACTTGCACCTGGGCAAATGTCTCCTTGAGCAACAGAAGACAAAGAACATATAAGGGGCTAAAAATAACTGCAAACATGAGCAGTTGGGGCAATTATGAACAATAAGATACAAAAAGGCCACAAACCAACTGCCACTTCTGAGGTGCTGGAGGCAAAAGCAGGGTCCTGCGCATGATCCCCACACACAGCACCACCAAGGGATGGGCAGACCACCTAAGCCAGCCCTCCAGCCCGACCCACTGATCCGCCCCTACCCTCATCCCATTTAAAGAGCCAGCCCTCCTCCTTGGAGCTCAAGCAGGGGCACCTGTTTCTTGTTTTCCTCCCTCATGCTGCAGCACGAGCCCCAGTAAAGCCTTGCCTGAATTTCTCATCTGGTCTCTTATGAATTTCTGTTGATTCAAGAATCCAGGGATCCCAGGTTGGCAACATTATTATTTTTTTAGATCTGCTATGGCATTATCATTGGGTTAGAAAAAGAGAATCCTATCTTTTAGAGATATATACTAAACTGTTTCTGGGCAAAATGATATGATCTCTGGACTTGACTTTAAACTAATCCATCGGGGGCTTCCCTGGTGGCGCAGCGCTTGAGAGTCCGCCTGCCGATGCAGGGCACACGGGTTCATGCCCCGGTCCGGGAGGAGCGGCTGGGCCCGTGAGCCATGGCCGCTGAGCCTGCGCGTCCGGAGCCTGTGCTCCGCAACGGGAGAGGCCACAACAGTGAGAGGCCCGCGTACCGCACAAAAAAAAAAAAAAAAAAAGAAAAAAGAAAAAGAAAAAGAAAAAAAAAATCCATCGGGGTTGGGGTGGGGGTACAGTAGAAGTAAGATTGGCCGTGAGTTCATAACTGCTGTTGCTGGAGGATGGGTACTGGGGATTCCTTACACTATTCTCTCTACTTTTATTTATGTTTGTCAATTTCCATAATGAAAGAAGAGATGAAGCCTGTGTCACCTCCTCCCAGAAAGCCCTCTCACTTTCCTCAGAGGGTTAGATCCCTTCTCTGGGCTTGTCAAGCCACCTAACACACTGAACGGCAGTCCAGTGGCTTACTTCTCCCTCTTGAGGGCAGGGTGGCCTTGGGTCCCCTCTATCTCCATGGGACATGGTTTCCAGTAAATGAGCAGATGACTCTTAGTCTTAGTTCGTTTGTGGTCAAGCATCTCGATCTCCAACAAGCAGTTATGTTCCTTTGATGGCGAAAGCCTGACATTTTATACGGTATGTTTGTTTTGCTGGGGTGGGGCAACATGAAAGCTTCAAAAGTAGTTATTTGCCTGTCATTGACTGGGGTTGAGTGAGTTTCTTGGAAAATCCAGTCGCTGGCTGTACCAACATTCTTTGAGGAACTGGCAGGACTGGTGCTGCTTCCTACTTGAGAGTCCAAAGTCCTGGCACGTACAGCTCCTTGGGCAAACCCTGCTCACACCCTGCCAGGCAAAGGAAGAAAAGCCAGAGGAGCCAAACGCCTCCAGTGTCTGGGAACACTCAGTGACAGGACAGGAATTCTGCTCTGGTGCGTGGCCACCAACACCTAGTTGGGAAGCCTGTGGCTCGAACACTTGCTCCGGGAGAACCCGATGGCTCCCATGAGGCGAGCCCCCAGGATGAGGCTGCCCGAGCTGCTGATTTTCCTGGCCCACTGGGGAGTCACCAGGGCTGGACAAGGTAGGCACTGAGAATGCCTGTGAGCTCTCTGTTTGGTACTATGAACTCAGGGTCTAGGGCTGCTGGAAGCTGCTCACAGAAAGCTGAAAATGCTGATAAAACTAGCAAGGCAGGGAGCTAGGCTGGGGAGGCTGGGTGAGAGAGTTAGTGGGTGGTGGAGGTGCTGTTTGAGCCTGAGATTTTAAGTGGGGGTGACAGCTGGCCACAGGAGGGACATTGACATTGTTCAGAGGTGTGGGTACATAAGAGCCAGCCAGCTGGTAGAGGTAGAAGGTAGCAGGAAGATTCAAGAATTCATTCAAAAAATATTGGTTGAGTAGCTCTCAAATCTAGTATTTTATTCAAACTCTGTTGAGGCATTTTACTAACCTCATTTCCTTTTTTAAAAAGATGTTATTTATTTATTTATTTATTTATGCTGGGTCTTAGTTGCGGCAGGCGGGCTCCTTAGTTGTGGCATGTGAACTCTTGGTTGCAGCATGCATGTGGGATCTAGTTCTCTGACCAGCGGTCAAACCCCAGGCCCCCTGTATTGGGAGTGCAGAGTCTTAACCACTGCACCACCAGGGAAGTCCCCTCATTCCCTTTTTGACCTGTAAAACACTTTAGAATTTCCTAAGAGTTTACTGTTGTTTAGAAATTTGCAAGGGCTTCTTTTCCACAAATGCCACCAGCAGATTATAATTTTGTCAACAATGTAGGTCTTAGTACCACCAGACTTTGACCTACATCATTCATGGTATAAACTTTACCCTTGCAAGATAACTCCTATCAGTCTCTGAAAACGAAATCAGTTAGCCAGACTCATCAAGAAAAAAAGGGAGAAGACTCAAATCAATAGAATTAGAAATGAAAAAGCAGAGGTAACAACTGACACTGCAGAAATACAAAGGATCATGAGAGATTACCACAAGCAACTATATGCCAATCAGAAATGGACAAATTCTTAGAAATGCACAAGCTGCCGAGACTGAACCAGGAAGAAATAGAAAATATGAACAGACCAATCACAAGCACTGAAATTGAAACTGTGATTAAAAATCTTCCAACAAACAAAAGCCCAGGACCAGATGGCTTCACAGGCGAATTCTATCAAACATTTAGAGAAGAGCTAACACCTATCCTTCTCAAACTCTTCCAAAAGATAGCAGAGGGAGGAACACTCCCAAACTCATTCTATGAGGCCACCATCACCCTGATACCAAAACCAGACAAAGACGTCACAAAGAAAGAAAACTACAGGCCACTATCACTGATGAACATAGATGCAAAAATCCTCAACAAAATACTAGCAAACAGAATCCAACAGCACATTAAAAGGATCATACACCATGATCAAGTGGGATTTATCCCAGGGATGCAAGGATTCTTCAATATACGCAAATCAATCAATGTGATAAACCATATTAACAAACTGAAGGAAAAAAACCATATGATCATCTCAATAGATGCAGAAAAAGCTTTTGACAAAATTCAACACCTATTTATGATAAAAACCCTCCAGAAAGTAGTAGAGAAGGAACTTACCTCAACATAATAAAGGCCATATATGACAAACACACATCGAACATCCTTCTCAATGGTGAAAAACCGAAACCACTTCCTCTAAAATCAGGAACAAGACAAGGTTGCCCACTCTCACCACTATTATTCAACATAGTTTGGAAGTTTTAGCCACAGCAATCAGAGAAGAAAAAGAAATAAAAGGAATCCAAATCGGAAAAGAAGAAGTAAAACTGTCACTGTTTGCAGATGACATGATACTATACATAGAGAATCCTAAAGATGTTACAAGAAAACTATTAGAGCTAATCAATGAATTTGGTAAAGTAGCAGGATACAAAATTAATGCACAGAAATCTCTTGCATTCCTATACACTAATGATGAAAAATCTGAAAGAGAAATTAAGGAAACATTCCCATTTACCATTGCAACAAAAAGAATAAAATACCTAGGAATAAACTCACTCAAGGAGACAAAAGACCTGTATGCAGAAAACTATAAGATACTGATGAAAGAAATTAAAGATGATACACACAGGTGGGGAGATATACCATGTTCTTGGATTGGAAGAATCAACATTGTGAAAATGACTATATTCCCCAAAGCAATCTACAGATTCAGTGCAATCCCTATCAAACAAAAAAATTCACAATTTGTATGGAAACACAAAAGATCCCAAATAGCCAAAGCAATCTTGAGAAAGAAAAATGGGGCTGGAAGAATCAGACTTCCTGACTTTAGACCATACTACAAAGCTACAGTGATCAAGACAGTATGGTACTGGCACAAAAACAGAAATATAGATCAATGGAACAGGATAGAAAGCCCAGAGATAAACCCACACACATATGGTCACCTTATCTTTGACAAAGGAGGCAAGAACATACAATGGAGAAAAGACAACCTCTTCAATAAGTGGTGCTGGGAAAACTGGACTGCTTCATGTAAAAGTGAAATTAGAACACTCCCTAACACCATACACAAAAATAAACTCAAAATGGATTAAAGACCTAAATGTAAGGCCAGACTCTGTAAAACTCTTAGAGGAAAACATAGGCAGAACACTCTATGACATAAATCACAGCATGATCCTTTTTGACCCACCTCCTTGAGAAATGTAAATAAAGACCAAAATAAACAAATGGGACCTAATGAAACTTCAAAGCCTTTGCACAGCAAAGGAAACCATAAACAAGCCAAAAAGACATCCCTCAGAATGGGAGAAAATATTTGCTAACGAAGGAACTGACTAAGGATTAATCTCCAAAATATACAAGCAGCTCATGCAGCTCAATATTCAAAGAACAAACAACCCAATCCAAAAATGGGTAGGAGACCTAAATAGACATTTCTCCAAAGAAGATATACAGGTTGCCAACAAACACATGAAAGGATGCTGAACATCACTAACCATTAGAGAAATGCAAGTCAAAACCACAATGACGTATCACCTCACACTGTCAGAATGAGCATCATCAAAAAAAATCTACAAACAATAAATGCTGAAGAGGGTGTGGAGAAAAGGGAGCCCTCTTGCACTGTTGGTGGGAATGTAAATTAAAACAGCCACTATGGAGAACAGTATGGAGGTTCCTTAAAAAACTAAAAATAGAACTACCATACTACCCAGCAATCCCACTACTGGGTATATACCCTGAGAAAACCATAATTCAAAAACAGGCATGTACCACAATGTTCCTTGCAGCTCTGTTTACAATAGCCAGGACATGGAAGCAACCTAAGTATACATCGACAGATGAATGGATAAAGAAGATGTGGCACATATATACAATGGAATATTACTCAGCCATAAAATGAAACAAAATCGAGTTATTTGTGGTGAGGTGGATGGACCTAGAGACTATCATGCAGAGTGAAGTAAGTCAGAAGGAGAAAAACAAATACCATATGCTAACACATATATATGGAATCTAAAAAAAAAATGGTTCTGAAGAACCTAGGGACAGGACAGGAATAAAGACGCAGATGTAGAGAATGGACTTGTGGACACGGGGAGGGGGAAGGGTAAGCTGGGACGAAGTGATAGAGTGGCGTGGACATATATACACTACCAAGTGTAAAATAGATAGCTAGTGGGAAGCAGTCGCATAGGACAGGAGATCAGTTCTGTGCTTTGTGACCACCTAGAGGGGTGGGATAGGGAGGGTGGGAGGGATACGCAAGAGGGAGGAGATATGGGGATATATGTATACATATAGCTGATTCACTTTGTTATACAGCAGCAACTAACACAAAATTGTAAGGCAATTATATGCCAATAAAGATGTTTAAAAAAACCCCAAAAACAATGAGATCAGGTTAGCAAATGATATAAAAACTTTGCTGTTTGGGACTTCCCTCGTGGTCCAGTGGTAAAGAATCCGCCTTCCAATGCAGGGAATGCAGGTTTGATCCCCAGTCAGGGAACTAAGATCCCACATGCTCCGGTGGAAATAAACCCATGCGCCACAACTACTGAGCTCCTGCGCCGCAACTACAGAAGCCCGTGTGCTGCTAACTACAGAGCCCATGTGCCCTGGAGCCTGCGTGCCACAACTAGAGAAAGAAAAACCTGCACGCCACAACTAGAGAGAAGCCTGCGCGCCGCAACCAAAGATCCCGCATGCCTCAACTAAGACCTGCCGCAGCCAATAAATAAATAATAAATTAAAAAAATTTTTTATTGTTTTTCAAGACAAAGACAAGGTTTCCTAAGCTTGAATTTATAGTTATTAAAAAAGAAAACAAAAACAAACAAGCAAACAAACAACAACAAAAAATCAAGACACACAAAAAGAATGTCCTGGGCAATAAAAGAATTATTTTAAACCAAAAAATATGTCATGCACTATTCTAGGAACCAGGGACGCGGCAGAAATAAACAAAAGTCCCAGACCTGGTGAAGCATTCCTTCACCTCCGGAGAAACCTCTGAAAGACACATGAACAAAGAAATACGTATTCCAGGAAATAACAAGTGTTATGGAGAATAATAAAGCAGAATAAAGGAGTGGAGAGGATGGCGGGGGGAGATAATTAAGGGATAGCCAGAGAAGAGCTGTCGAATAAAGTGACATTTGACCAGAGATTTAAGGCAGCAAAGGAGAGAGCCATGTGGACATCCAGGAGAAGAACATTCCAGCAGGATAGGACGGAAAGTGCACAGGCCCTGAGCGGGACACACAGGCGACGTGCGTGAGGAAGAGCCTGAGGCCAGCTGGCTGGAGCAGAGAGGACGGGAAGGGTGTGGGGAGGGATGTCAGGGGTTACAGGGGTGTGGGGGGCGGCTGGTGGCAGCTCATGTATAAACCTGTAGACAATTTTAAGAACTCAGAGTGAAATGCGACAACCTTAGAGGGTTTGGGACAGAGCTGTGGTGTGATCTGACTTGTGTGAGTTTAAAAGGACCCTTGGGCTGTTGTACGGAGAAGTGCCTGTGATGGGGTAAAAGTGGGGTGAGCAAGTGATCTCAGTTTGCCTGAGACTTTCCTGGTTTTAGCACTTAAAGTTGGGCGTCCTTGGCAGTCCCTCAGTCCTGGGCAAACTGGGATGGCTGCTCATCCTGGTAAAGGAGAAGGAGCAAAACCAGTGACGAGGCTACTGCCATCATCCAGGGAGAGGAGGGCTGCTGGGAGATTGTCTGACTCAGAACGAGACTTGCTGACAGGACTTCCCTGGTGACGCAGTGGTTAAGAATCTGCCTGCCAATGCCGGGGACAAGGGTTCGAGCCCCGGTCTGGGAAGATCCCACATGCCGTGGAACAACTAAGCCTGTGAGCCACAACTACTGAGCCTGTGCTCTAGCGCCTGCGAGCCACAACTACTGAGCCCATGTGCCACAACTACTGAAGCCCACGTGCCTTGAGCCTGTGCTCTGCAACATGAGAAGCCCGGGCACCGCAACAAAGAGTAGCCCCCACTCGCCACAACTAGAGAAAGCCTGTGTGCAGCAACGAAGAAACAACGCAGCCAAAAATAAATAAAATTTTTAAAAAAAGAGACTTGCTGACAGATGGAGGGTGTGAGAGAGGGAGGACTCAGAGGCAACTCCAAGGTTTTTGTATCAGCAGCTGGAAGGACGAGGTTGTCATTTGCTGAGATGTGGGAGGAGGAGAGGGCGGTTTGATTTGGGACATGCCCTGAGAGGATGTGTCATTCCCTGGGAGGGTGACTGCTTGGGAGAAGGTCAAGAGTGGCCATCCTCCATCTACTTGGACACAGAGACCCTGTTCCCCTCTGGGGGACTCAGGGCCCTGCCAGTCTGACTGGAGACTTAGGAATGATTGAAAGTATCTCCACCCCCTCACTGTTTCACTTTTAAATATGTTTTCTTAGAAATCCAAATGCCAGCAGACACCCCCTTCCCAAGCCCAGGGTCTTAGTGGTTAAAAAGAATCTCCCCTGCCACCAAAGGCACTAAGATGTTTATTGCAGTGTTGTTTATAATAATGGAAAATGATAACAGCAATAGAATAGCTGAATAGATTATGGTAAAACCACCAGACAAAAAAGTTTCAAGATAATACCATAAATTGAAAATATTAAGTAACATTTATTAAGCACTTACTATGTGGCAGGCACTGCTAAAATTTTTACATGATATCCTCACAACAGCCTTGTGAAGTAGGGATTATCAGCAAGGAAACTGAGCCTTAGAGAAGATAAATAACTCACTCAAGGTCACACATCTAGTTAAGTGTCTGAGTCTGGACATGAACCCCGGCTGTACATCTTCAATCTGTTTATAAAATAATGTTATATAAAAACACACAAAGAGGGACTTCCCTGGTGGCATAGTAGATAAGGCTCCGCACTCCCAATTCAGGGGGCCCAGTTTCGATCCCTGGTCAGGGAACTAGATCCCACATGCCGCAACTAAGAGTTCACATGCCACAAGTAAGGAGCCCACATGCTGCAACTAAGGAGCCAGTGAGCCGCAACTAAGGAGCCCTCCTGCCACAACTAAGACCCAGTGCAACCAAATAAATAAATAAATAAATAATTTTAAAAAAATAAATAAAATCACACAAACAACAGTAAGGAAAATAGCCAAGAAGTGCTAACATTTATTTTCTGAGCACTTATGATATGCCATGCTTGTGCTTGGTGCTTGACATATGTTGTCCTTTTAAAATCTATTTGAAAAATGAAATGAAAAAAACTCCTTTGGGGCTTCCTTGGTGGCACAGTGGTTGAGAGTCCGCCTGCTGATGCAGGGGACATGGGTTCGTGCCCCGGTCGGGGAAGATCCCACATGCCGTGGAGCGGCTGGGCCCGTGAGCCATGGCCGCTGAGCCTGCACGTCTGGAGCCTGTGCTCCGCAACGGGAGAGGCCACAACAGTGAGAGGCCATAACAGTGAGAGGCCTGCGTACCGCAAAAAAAAAAAAACAAAAAAACCCAACTCCTTTGATTTTTATAGTCCCTGTAAAGTAGGCACTATTACCATTATATCCATTTTGCAGATGAGGAAAATGAGACTCAGAGGGGACACAACACCCGCCCAAGATCCCACAGCTGGGAAGTGGCAAGACCAAGTCTGTACTCAGCCACTTTATCCATCGTGCCCTTTGATGGGTCCTCTTGGGATGGTGGGTTTTATAGGTAATATTTTTTTTTCTCTTTTCTCCAAACTTTCTGAAATGTATACGTCTATAATCTAAAAATGGAATTAAATTTAAAAAGAATTCCACAGCACCTGTAAGATTTTTCAGAATCCGAGTCTCTTCCTGAAGTGCAGACCTTTGAGACACCAAATCAGATAGCAGTCATCCCTGCTTTACATAAAACCGTGGGGATTCTATGGGCTTCCCTGGTGGCACAGTGGTTAAGAATCCGCCTGCCAATGCAGGGGACACGGGTTTGAGCCCTGGTCGGGGAAGATCCCACATGCTGCGGAGCAACTAAGCCCGTGTGCCACAACTACTGAGCCTGTGCTCTAGAGCCCACGAGTCACAACTACTGAGCTCGTGAGCCACAACTACTGAGCCCATGTGCCTAGAGCCCGTGCTCTACAACAAGAGAAGCCACGACAATGAGAAGCCTGCACACCGCAATGAAGAGTAGCCCCCGCTCTCCACAACTGGAGAAAGCCCGTGCACAGCAACGAAGACCCAATGCAGCCAAAAATAAATAAATTTTAAAAAAAACCAATGGTGGGGATTCTCCCTCCACCATCTTTAGTCAGGAGCTTGGGTGGGGCACCAGCTTGCTGGCCTTGTCTGCTGCCACACAAGCCTGAGACAACACTGCATTTATCCCTCAGCCTCTAACTGCAGAGAAACCCACAAGTCCTTTCAGTATGGGCCCGCATGGTAGGAAAACATTTCCCCCAAGAATGATGAGCCTGCCTCGTGGAGCCGCTGTGAGGAGAGGGCAATCCATGCAGATAACACAAGGGGTCAGGAAATGTTGGTTTTAACAAGTGAACCCTCTGTGTTTTGGAGGGCAGTGGTTTACAGAGGAGGATTTATTACTGAAGTGTTTGGGGTAATCTCTTAGTGTCAAAAACGAAGGACTGATCTGAATCTAAAAAAAACAACAACATACAAATGAACTTATTTACAAAGCAAAACAGACTCAGAATGAACTTGTGGTTACCAGGGGGTAACCAGAGGGGAACCGTGGCGGGGGAGGGATAGATTGGGAGTTTGGGATTGACATGGACACATTGCTGTATTTAAAATAGATAACCAACAAGGACCTATTGTAAAAAACAAAACCGAAAATCAAACAAACAGAAAAACCAAAGGAATGAACTGAAGACCAACATCACTTTATGGTGGGTTATACACATAACAGACAAAAGTCATGGAATCAATGGCAGGGCCTTCAGCTAACCTTTGTGCAATACTCGAATCTTACACTTGAGGAAACAGAGGCTCCAGAGGAGAAGAAAAACTGAGGCCCAAGGGGCAGAGTATCCCAGGGATTAAGCACTCAGGCTGGCTTGTCCACTCTACAGTCACGTGCTCCATATGAGATTACTCCTTTCATCCGGACATCCACCCCTTTGCTACTAGCATTGTTATCCCCATTTTACAGATGAGGAAACTGAGGCTCAACTGAGGAAATCTCTTGTTCAAGTTGCCATCACCTGTGGAGGAGCCAGGATTCAAAACAAGATTTCCCTGAGTCCAAATTTCATGCATGCCGTTTCAAAAACAATCCATTGCCTTAAGCCAGAAAGCCTAGATCCTACCTTTTAATATCTATGTGACCTTGAGCCTCTATTTCACTATCTATAAAATAAGGATAACAGCAGAGGAGAGATTAAATGATAGGTGAGATCATGCACTTACACTGCAACGTGCTGTAAAAGTTTAAGGGATTTTTTTTTTTAATATCCAAGGTCACACAGCTAGCTTGTGGCAAAGTGCACCGTGATCATTTCTGTTTAGATACAATATGAATCGTAGGTCTGCCACTAACCAGCTCAGTTTCCTCATCTGTAAAATGGGTATAATAATAGAATGTATTTCTAATTTTGTTGTGAAGCTACATAGGCAGAGGGCTTGGCACAGCATCTGGCATTCAGTAGGTGCTAAATAAATGCCTTCCTTTTCTTGTCTCCAACCATAAGCAAACTCACCTTTCGGACACTTTAAGACCTTATTAGACTCTAGGGCTTCCCTGGTGGCGCAGTGGTTAAGAATTCTCCTGCCAACGCAGGGGACACAGGTTCGAGCCCTGGTCCAGGAAGATCCCACATGCCTCGGAGCAACTAAGCCCATGTGCCATAACGACTGAGCCTGCACTCTAGAGCCTGCAAGTCACAACTACTGAGCCCGCGAGCCTAGAGCCCATTCTCTGCAACAAGAGAAGCCACTGTAATGAGAAACCTGCACACTGCAACGAAGAGTAGCCCCTACTCACCGCAACTAGAGGAGGCCTGTGTGCAGCAACGAAGACCCAACGCAGTCAAAAATAAATAAATTAAATAAATAAATTTTTTTAAAAAAGACCTTATTAGACTTTAGGAATGACTTTTGCAAGTCTCCTCCACCCCATCATGAATCATTGTAAAAGTATCTCTCATTATCTATGATTATATATATATATGATTTTTAATGACATTTTTAATATTGCATTTGAAATGGATTGTTGGTTTCGATAGCATAGTTTTTTTTTGTTTTTTTCTGAACTTCGGAAGCAATGCACTCTTTTTCAGGTCTCAGACATTTCCATGAGCCTTACAAAAGTATTAGGCCTTGGGCCCTGTATCTGTTGTCCCCAGTGTACAAGGTGGGCCTGATGACCCCTTTGGTGAAGAAGGAGGAGGGCCAGGAGACTTTTGCCTGACCAGGTACAGGGAGCAGAGCTGAGCTCTCAGAATTAAAACTGGAGGGTGTGCTGTGCCACCGGTCCTCCACTCAAGGAGGACCAGCCAGGAGGGGACAGGATCTGTTTTCACATTGTTCTGTTTCAAATGTCCTGGCCCCAGACCTGCACTTTCCTGCAGAGGACAGCAGCTGAGGGGACGCTGGGGCAGGCAGGGGAAGGACACAGCCACTCCTCTGGTCCCATCTCCCTTCCATGGTGAAAGGGGACTTTCAGGACACCCCGGGGACCAAATTCAAAGTAACTGCTGCTTTGCTTTGCTGAGTGCTTATGCATATTCTCATATTCTCTCGTTTTAAACCTCACAATAACCATAAAAGCTGGGGGGCGCTGTTGTCCCCACTTTACAGATGAGGAAACAGGCACAGAGTAAGTTCACCCAGCTAGTGGGCACTGGAGCTGGAATTCCAACCCAGGTCTGTGCCCTCAACTTCTCACTGGATTTGATGCTAAATTTATTCATAGTCTCAATAATTAATGAATAACAATGACAGCTAAGATTGGTATACCTTTTCTTAAAACGCAAAGATTATATGAATACTTTCTTACTGTAAAATATCCAAGCAGTATGAATATAGAAAGCATCTTAATTTTCATGAGATTCCCCAGGTGAGGCAACTGCGTGGTAATGTTTGAGAAGCTCTGGTCCAAAGGATAAAGTGTTAAAGTGCCCAACTCCCCACAGCCTCCCAGTCTCACTCCTGGCCCCCGGAGGTAATTGCCAGGGACAGTGGTGTGTTGAGAGTCTTCTGGACTAGATCTTTCTTGTTCACTGTCTTATTTGATGCTCACAGACAAGCAGGGCAGACATCAAACACCCTCAGTCCAGCTGGCTTGCCCAGAGAGCCTGGATTAGAAACCCAATAACCTGCCTCCCTCTCCAGAAGGTGCCCTTCCTCTTCTCCATGACATGATAATTAGAGCTTAATTCCTCACATTCTGTGACCAACTCCATAGAAGCCTGTGGCTCCCATCTTTTACGGGTAACATAGATGTATTATAAAAGCCTTCTGGGGGCTCTGAGTCAACATTGTGTCTCAGCTTTGCAGTCAGAGAGGTTGGGTTCAAGCCTCAGTTTCCTCATCTGTGAAATGGGCATAAGAATCCCACCTCACAGAATGGTTGCAAGGATGAAATGAGATGAGCATGTGAAGGGCACCTGGCTAACATTCTCTGAGTGCTTACCAGTCCAGTCATCCTCCCACAGCCTTGCTCATTCATCAACTATATGGGCATCTTCCATATCCCAGGCACTGTTCTGGGTGCTGAGGACACAGGGATGAACAAGACAGGCTTTGTGCCCTCGTGGGACTGACACTGAAGAAGGGGAAGATGGCTGACAAGCAAGCCAACAAGATAAGTTCATATGTGAGAGTGCTCTGAAGAAAATAAAACTGGGGGAGTCACATAGCTAGTGACCAGAGGGGTGGGAGGAAGTGGAACTTCAGCAAAGGTAGTCAGGGGAGGCTTCTCTGAGGAGGTGACCTTCGAGCTGAGGCCTGAATGAAGAGGAGAAAGCAGCCATGCGATGACCTGGGGAGGACTGGGGAAGGTGGCAGAGGAGCCAGGAAAGAGGCCCTGTGAGGAGAGGGGGTGGGGGGTGTTGGGCAAAGCAGCAGAGGAGGGGTCTGTGATCAGACTCCACAATGAGGACACTGGAGCCTGAGGTGGAGCCTCTGCCTGGATCTCTGGCTCTCTCTGCCATTCTTTTTCTTTTTCTTTTAAATTTATTTATTTATTTATTTATGGCTTGCACGCGGGCTTTCTTTTTAATTGCAGCGAGAGGGGGCTACTCTTTGTTGCAGTGCACAGGCCTCTCATTGCGGTGGCTTCTCTTGCTGCGGAGCACGGGCTCTAGGC
>NC_041216.1:13693587-13762451 GCF_002837175.3 Physeter macrocephalus | reverse complement strand
GGCTCAGTAGTTGTGGCACACGGGCTTAGTTGCTCCACGGCATGTGGGATCTTCCCGGACCAGGGCTCGAACCCATGTCCCCTGCATTGGCAGGCGGATTCTTAACCACTGTGCCACCAGGGAAGTCCCTCTCTCTGCCATTCTTTCCACTCTCCTGGCCTCTCCTGAAGTCAGGCCTTTGAGGACGTGGGCACGCACGCATGTACCCACGCACACGCGTATACATACATACACAAAAAGCACATACACACATATGCACACACATGAACACACATGCACATACATGCATGCATGCACATGCACGCACTCAGAGGTCATAGGAAGTGTGAGGGAGGCTGCAAGGAGTTTCAGTTCTACGCTGACTAGTCCGGAGCTTGCAGGAAGAGACAAACCAACAGCTGACGAGCCTCAGGCAAGGAGTTTCTGAAGTGGAGAAATAACCTTTGAGTACTTTGAGGGCTGATGTCAAAGGGGCAGAATTGCTCCATGTTTGTGGTTCGTTGAGAAAGAGCTGGCTTGAGGCAGGGGAATGGTCTCTGCATGGTCTGCAGAGACGGCAAGGGACCCACGTGCCAGAATAAAGGGCAAAGGGCCTCTTGCTTCCACAGCCAACCTCGCCTGGCCTCAGGCTTAGAAGCAGATGTGACCCACTCATCGCCTCTGGCAGAGGCTTGGGAAGGTCCACCAACTCTACCCACTTACTAGTTGAAACGGGGAGGTTATTTTCTTTCCTCTGGCTTAGGATTTTGCCCCTGTAGAAGTAATTTCAAATATATTAGTGATCACTAGTTGTGTGAAAAGTTTAAATTCCCAGGCTTCCCTGGTGGCGCAGTGGTTGCGAGTCCGCCTGCCGATGCAGGGGACACAGGTCCGGGAAGATCCCACATGCCGCGGAGTGGCTGGGCCCGTGAGCCATGGCCGCTGAGCCTGTGTGTCCGGAGCCTGTGCTCCGCTACGGGAGAGGCCACAACAGTGAGAGGCCCACGTACCACAAAAAAAAAAAAAAAAAAAAAAAAAAAATTTAAATTCCCGCCGTTATAAACAAAGACTTTCAGTTTGGGTACAAAATTAAAATGCAGGATTAGACTATCTACAAAAAGACATAGTTAAAATAAAAAGCACTGGTTTTAGCCCCTTAGCAATCACATCTTCCTGGGAGAGGATAGGGAGCCAGAGGACCCCACCATTTACCATGATATCTCAGGCATGTTGACCCCTGAACCTTAGTTTCCTTATCTGTAAAATGAGAATAATGATCAATCCCTTTAGGGCTGTGGTGAGGATGACTATATAATGACCATGGGAGAGACCATGATTTGCTTCATCAGTCATTTGCAACTTAGTGTGAACGTTTGTTTGTTGTCTTTTTAAAAAATAAATTTATTTTGGCTGCTTTGGGTCTTCGTTGCTGCATGGGCTTTCTCTAGTTGCGGCGAGCGGGGGCTGCTCTTTGTTGCGGTGCGTGGGCTTCTCACTGCGGTGGCTTCTCTTGTTGGGGAGCACGGGCTCTAGGCACGTGAGCTTCAGTAGTTGTGGCGCTCAGGCTCAGTAGTTGTGGAGCACGGGCTTAGTTGCTCTGTGGCATGTGGGATCTTCCTGGACCAGGGCTCGAACCCGTATCCCCTGCATTGGCAGGCGGATTCTTAACCACTGTGCCACCAGGGAAGTCCCGTGAACAAGTTTTTGATCCTTTCCTGAGTTGAGGTTTAGATCAGGAGAGGTGGGCAGAAGCATCTGGAGGAAAAGTCAAGGAGTGAGATCAGGGTCCAGACTTTACCTTCAGGTCTTAGAGCCCCACTGAAGGTCCTGTGGCGGGGAGGGGGGAAGGGACGGCTTGAGGGAGTGGGGGACTGACTAATCCAACCCTGAAAGCAACAAAAGCGGGACCCCCTGGCCCAGGCCCATCTTCCTGGGATGGGCTGGGTGTTGACTGTTGGCTCTGAGTCTGAGTGACACAGGAAGTGGAGGAGGAAGTGACAACAATGGTGGAGAGTGAGGAAATTCCAGTCCTCACCCCTGTTTTAGCCAGAAACAGGATTTGGGGCAGAGACCAAACCTGTTCAACGCCCTCCTTCAATAAGCATCATCGAAACCATTTACACCAGGCCTTGTGCTCGGTGCAGATGATAAAGCCACTCCACGTGGCCAGCTTCTTTGGATTCCGTTCTCTATTACACCAAGAGATTTTTGGCATTTTACCCCGCATCCAGAGTCACTAACAAGTGTACCCACAATAAGAAACTCAACCCAATCTGAAGTTACGTTCCTTATCTTCTGGCCTCGTACTTGTAAACTCCATTTCCACACATATTCCCCAGGTTTTTGCTGGTACCGATCAGCAAGATCTTACAATGCATTTCATGTGTCAGCCTTCTCCCAGGTCAGATTTTTGTATGTATTTCCCTGCTGAAAAGATTTGGCTCTAGTTATGGTCTCAGAGAGGTGAAGCAACTTGCCCACGGTCACACAGCTAGTATGTGGATCCAGAGCCTGGGCGCTTAACCCACCTTTGCTTTAAAACAAGCACTCTGCTTAGAACTCCCAAAGAGTTTTGTTTTTTTAAAAATATTTATTTATTTATTTTGGGCAGCGTTGGGTCTTCGTTGCTGCACGCGGGCTTTCTCTACTTGGGGAGAGCGAGGGCTACTCTTTGTTGTGGTGCGCGGGCTTCTCATTTTGGTGGCTTCTCTTGTTGCGGAGCACAGGCTCTAGGTGCGCAGGCTTCAGTAGTTGTGGCGCGTGGGCTTAGTTGCTCTGCGGCACGCGGGATCTTCCTGGGCCAGGGCTTTGAACCCACGTCCCCCACATTGGCAGGCAGATTCTTAACCACTGTGCCACCAGGGAAGTCCCCCAAAGAATTCTTGAGGGTCACGCAGTCCATCTCTCATGCTGCTGCTGGGGACACTGAGGTGGGGAGATAGAAAGGGCCTTGTCAAAGGTCAGAGGTCAGGGACAGAGCCAAGCCCGTTTCCTGCTCTGCTCAGTGCCTCCCTGGGCAAAGCCAGGACCTGGGTTCAGAGAAAACTTCCTTTTACCTGTGCAAGCTCCCTTCCCCCAGCCCAGGGTTCCCTTGACTCCCTCCCCATCCAGGCTCAGGCAGAGACCTGCATCGAACAGGGTCTCCTTGCCCCTGCAGGGAAGTTCTGGCACGTCTCTGACTTGCACCTTGACCCGGACTACAAGGTGTCTGAAGACCCCCTCCAGGTGTGCCCGTCCGCTGGCTCCCAGCCGGTGCCCAATGCAGGCCCCTGGGGCAACTATCTCTGCGATTCTCCCTGGATCCTCATCAACTCCTCTATCTACGCCATGAAGGAGATCGAACCAGAGCCAGACTTCATCCTCTGGACTGGGTGAGAGGCATCACCACAGCTACCCTTCCCCGGGCCACTGCCTGTGCCCCCTGCCTGCCTGGCACCTTCCCCACACCGTCTCCGTTAGTCCTCACCAGCCCTGCTGCGGAGAGGATGAACCTGAAGCTCAAAGCTTGTCCAGGGGAGCCTGGGCCTGGCTGATTCCAGGGTCTGTGCCCTTGATCTTGTGTCTTACGGCCTCAGCAGAATGTGGCTCTCACTGAGCCTGGGGACATGGTCATGGCATGTCTGGGCATGTGGGGAACTCCCGGATTTTAAGTCGGGGTGGGCGTGGGGCTCGATGAACACTGGTGCCACTCCCACCGGGGTCTGGGGACTGCAAGCCCCAGAGATCCAAATACAGGGAGGGGAGAAGGTAGGAGGGCTGAAGGTGAGCCAGCACTGGGACCAAGTGTCCTGGTCAGCTGCAGGCCACCCCCGGCTGCCCTGGCCCTGGGGATCCTCACTGGCCAGAGCACGACTCTGTGTGGAGAGAGCCTGAGGGGTGATTTCAGCTCAGCCACAGAGATGCCACCTCTGCTGCTCATCCATGGATGCTGCTGGAAGTCCTCTGACTTCCCTCGGCACTCGAGGTCCTTCCTTCACTCGTTCGCTCCTTCCCTCCCTCCCTTGGTAGGTCAGCCTGTCTTGTGCTCAGCCCCAGGAGACGGGGGGAACAGAGAAGATAGGGACCTGGACCCTCCTCCAGGGAGCTCAAGGTCTCCTGGGAGACACAGACAAGGCCACTGACCATTACATCCCAGCGAGGAGAGAGCGTCACTGGGTGGATGGGGGAGCTTCACAGGGCACCTGACTCCCTCTGGCGGGATTGGGGAGGACTTCCTGCAGGAAGTGGTGAACCAGGGAGCGGGTGAGGAGGGCTGGCAGGAGCTCGGGCTTCTTGTGCCCTCCTCCAGCCTCTATGGACACTTCTGTAAGGCGGGATCAAACCCATGACGTCCCCAGCTGTCTCTCAGTGTGACACGGGAGTGATCGGAATGACCCTCAGATGGACTATGTGGTCAGCAGGGGGAGGAGCAAGGCTGGACACTTAAGAAATGTGACAGTGTCTCAGGAGGAGCCTGGGCAGCTCTGGCTTCCCTGGGCTCAGGAATCAATCTAAGGAGAGAGTGAGATTTAGGCCATGACCCTGGCCTCCTGCTCTCTGAGGAGGGGCCCTTGGAGAAATGCGTAACATTCTAAAAGATTTGATCCCTCTGGGAAATTCATGACCCTTTAACAGAAGCATGATTTTTCTGGGAAATCTCTGGGACTTGCAGAGGTGTATGGCATTGGACGAGATGACCTCTAGGACCCTTCATAATTCTTCAATTTCTAAGAAATTGGACCTTTCCGGGAGAATTGCAGTCCCTTGGACCTGTAGAAATTGGATGTGCTTTCGCAATCCCCTGAGGGATAACCTGTAGAAATTGGATGTGTTTTCTATCACACAGAATTAAATGCTCCAAACTAGAAAAAAAAATGGAATTTTGTTCTATCTTTGTATTCCTGGCCTGTCCCCAGGGAGGACAGGGCTAAAAGTCCCCTCTTACTGCCCTAATGAGGGTATCAGAGTCACAGTAGGATGGAATGGATGTGAGCATAGACTCTGGAGCCAGGCTGACTGGTTCAAACTCTGACTTCACCATTGTCTAGTTGTATACATTAGGCAGGATTCTTCACTTTTCTGTGCCTTGGTTTCTTTATCTGTCAAATGGAACTAACAATAGAACCTATGTTGTAGGGTTATTATGAAGAATGAATTAGTGGATAAGGGTACAATACACAGAAAGTACCCAGCACAAAGTGAGCCAGTGTGGGGTGCCAGTAGTGGTCTCAGGGCAGTTCAGCTAATTAACTTCCCTGGGGAGTCTCTGGGTAGCAGCTGCCTCGTCCCGTCGGTCCAGCAGAGTCCTCAGGCTTTAGTTGTGAGGGCTCTTAGCATCCCCCAAACCTCCTTTCCCACTTCTTCCCCCACCTTGCTGCACCTTTCTAAGGTGGATCCAGGAATTTAGGTCTGTCAAATGTGGGGGACTAAATGGTCCTGGGGTAGGTCCTCGACCTACCAGAGTAGATCTGAATTCTATATTCTGAAGCCAGCTCCAAACTCCTTACCTTGGGGAAACTCAGAACTCAGACACGGCTTCTCCATCCCAAGCTCCCCAGGGGCTTGCAGATGAGACTGGAAACCCAGAGCTGCCCTCTCAAGACCATATTAACTGCAACCTAGCAGCTACTACATTTTATATATATACTTTTCCCCCTTTATTGAAGTCCCACAAATACTCTGTGTGTAGGTACCATTATTGTCCCTATTTTATAGATGAGCTAATAGAAGCTCAGAGAGGTTAAACAACCAGCCCAGGGACCCACAGCCGGTCAATGGCAGAGCCTGGGTTTGGACTTTGTCCCACGTGACTCCCAACTCCAGCCTGGTCATTCCCCTTCAGTAGCTGTCTGAGGCCCAGTTCTGCAGTCTCTCTTCTCGCGGTAGAACCGTCCCTTCTTTTCCTTGTGCCACTTCCCGAGCTGCCCGGTGGTGTTTTGCAGTGATGACACGCCCCACGTGCCCAACGAGAACCTGGGAGAGGTGGCCGTGCTGCAAATTGTGGAGCGTCTGACCGAGCTCATCAGAGAGGCCTTTCCAGGTAAGACTGTGCCCCAGGTCCCCACAGCATTCCCTGATGCCCAGGCGGTGCCTGGCACAGTGGGACGAAAACGGCAGCAAGATGCAGAGGAACGACCTTCACGCGTGGACAACGACGGCTGCTGGCCAAGTCCCGTGCCAGGCACTTCACAGCGATTGTGTCTTACCTTCCAACAACCCTGTAAGGAACATGAGAGTTTGTCGGCCTGTGGATACACATAGAATCCTGTTCATGGTGTTAAAAAACCAAATTCAACTGAGTAAATCTGAAGATCTATTTGGCTGTATTCAACAATTCATGAATCAGGCAGCATCCCATCTAGCAAATAGAAAGGAGCTCCAGGAACTTCCCTGGCGGTCCAGTGGTTAAGACTCTGCACTTCCACTGCATGGGGCACAGGTTTGATCCCTGATCGGGGAACTAAGATTCCACATGCTGTGCAGTGCGGCCAAAAAGAAAAAAAAGAAAGGCACTCCAAGGAGCTGTACGAATGGAAGGTTTTTATAAACAGAAGGCGGTGGAAAAAGGAAGATTCTAGCAAAAAGTGGATTGTTTCAGGCAAGGTTACCTTCGTTTAGGGGAAGGGGTGGTGTCTATCAGGCAGATTTCCTCACTAGTGCTGACCAGGTAATTCCAGATTGACTGTTTAAAGGTCACATTCTTGGGAGAGGCTGAAACTTCAGTTAGGTTAGGTATTAACTTGGTTAATACCTAACTTGGTTTGCTGACCTGGGGCTTAGCACAAGTAACTCCATTTTGGGCCTGTTGTTTCTTTTTTAATAATGGAAATGCCTGACATTTCACTGGCTTCTGTCCTGACAGTTTAACACCTGACTCACAGCCCCTTCTCAAGGCATTTACTGTTATATTTAGGCATCTTCCCTGGGTAAGTCTCACGTGGGCTCGCACACAGCCCTTGCGTCCTGCTGTGGCTCTGCAATTGCCATCTACTGCCTTTAAACCGTCCCGGCTGCTGGGACTTTGGGGAGATGCTGATTTCCAGCCAAAGTGCTGTTTCGTGGTACAATCCAAGGCCTTCAGAGCCTGGGGGAGCAGGCCGGGACCGTGAGTGATTATGATAGCAGCCCCACGGGACTTGACAGGGAGAATGCAGCCTGGGTGCTCCACCTAATGGCCCTTAAAAATGGCTTTAATCAGGCTGTGCCAAACACGAGGTCCTGGGGGCTGAATCAGGCTCTCAGCCCGCCAGCTGGACACCTGTGAGAGCAGACCCCTAGGACCCTCCTCCCCATCCCCCAATCTCCTTTGGGTTCCGGCACAGCTGCTTCCTCTAAAGGTCTTGGTCATGGGTCCCCAGGACCCAGATATGAAATAATGATAATAAAAATAAGTAATAGCAGTAGCAAGAACAACTATATGTACCCATGTATCAAGGGCTAAGGGTCAGGCACTCCTCTAAGAATATTATATGCCTTAGCTCATTCACTGTCAGGAGTGAGACTCAGGAGACTCAGAGAGAGTGGAGCTGTCTCACATTTTTACTGATGACAAATGTGAGCCTTGGGGTCAAGGAAACAGGCAAGGTTGAGGATGCAGATCCTGGTTTGAGGACATCTCTTGCCTATCACTCCTACTGCCACCCCAGGAGGGGCCCCCGAGCTGCTGTCACCATCCCACCTCTGTCCCCGAGGCCACCTCATTTCTGACACCTCCTTCCCTCAACGTAAATCAGTTTGTGCAAAGAAGTTGCCTTGATGCTTCTAGTCTATGTAACTCAACCCAACCCAACCCAACCCAGATATGCTTGGGCTAGTTCATCTTCCAGCAGAAGTCACTACTAGGTTCAAACCAGGACACTCTCCCCCATGGCAACAAGAGGTATTATTACCCCCAGTGTATAGATAAGGAACCTATGGCTCAAAGCTAGTCAGGGCCTAGGGAGGGATTCAAACTCAGATCCAACACTGAGCAGTTTTCTCTGCTCCACATGGGGCTTCAGGAATAAAAGTGAAATAATGGATAAGAAAATGCTTTATTACTATGACCTAACATACAAGTGTAAATAAGATTTTACAGTTTATAACACACTTGCACATTTATTGAATTTCCTAAATCCCAGATACCATTGGCTGTAAGATGTTTCATTATTTTATGTATAGCTAAGAAAAAAAATGCTCTCCGGGGAATTCCCTGGTGGTCCAGTGGTTAGGACTCAGACCTTTCACTGCAGGGGGTGCGGGTTCAATCCCTGGTTGGGGAACTAAGATCCTGCAAGTTGCATGGCGTGGCCAAAAGAAAAAAAAGAAAAAAAAAATGCTGTCCATTAAAGTATGACACAGAACTTTCTCATGGCCTCCATGGTAAGACACATCCCACTTATAGAGATGTTAAAATATGAACACAGTGGAAGAGGTGAAATGAGGCATAATCTTATTTGAGAATGGTAGCAACATAGGTCAAGCAGAACACTCCCTATCATAGAGATAAATAAGCTGAAGCAACTTGTTGGAGAAGAGGAAGGGACTGAAATTTGAGATTTTGATTCCATGTCATGAGTTCTTCCTGCCACGTGCACCTGTGTCCCCCACATCAGAGTCACTGTGAACGCTGGCCCCTGTCTTTCCACCGATGGTAAACACAGGTGTGCAAGGCAAACTGATCCAGGTCCCAATTCAGGCTCTGCCACGCTCTAGCTGGGCCATCCTCTGGACACTCAGTGTTCTCCCTGTGCAAAATGAGGAAAATAATGGTACCTGCCCAAAGGGTTGTTATGAGGATTAAATAAGGTAATCCATTCATTCATTTAGTCAGTCAACAAATATTTGAGTGTCCTCTACGGGTGAGACAGCATGCTAGGGGTAGGGGATGTGACCGTGAACGAGATGCCAGGTCATGCCCTCATGGAGCTTAGGCTTGTAAGGATCTTCTAACAGTGCCCGACACATAGAAGTGGCAAAAACCTGTTATCCCAAAACTGGGTTTGCCTCTTGGTGGGTGTCAAGCCAAAAGACACAACCAAGCCAAAGATCAGGAGAAGGAAGGATTTATTACTTGCAACAAGTAAGGAGAAAACCAGGGATTTTTCCAAATCAGTGTGTCCTTGAACAGCAAAATTGGGGAAGCTTTAAACTAAGGATATATGCATATTCATGAAGGGGCTTGAGCAGGAGAATGCAACTTAGAATTGGGGCAAAGTTGACAGAGTCCAAGCTTTAGTTGATTGAAGTCACAAGGGTCAGCAAAGGTCAGCATCTTCATTCCTTAGGTTCCAGTTGATCTCATGGTTGAGGGGATTTAAATTCTGCCAAACAGCTCAAGACAGTGCTTCAGGCTAATCTCTACCTTGAAACAGAACTGGGAGTCTTTACAACTGATTTATTACCTTTGCCCTTGCTACTTCTCTTGCCTGATAACAGTCATTTGTTCTTTTGTTCCCTTAAGATCATTGTTAGTGAGATCTGTTCAAAGGCAAGCATTGTAGCCAGGCTTAGATCCCAAAATGGCTTAGGCCAAAAATGGCTTCTCTTATGTCTCTGGGGACCCCCCACCTTATCTGCTTATAAACTGGGAGAGATAACCTCCCTTCTCATCTGCCTTTGGGATGCCAGGGATTTGTGTTTTCTCTTAAATGAATTCTTTTTTTTTTTTAAATAAATATCAGAGCTGTATTTAATTCTGTTGTTTATTTATTTATTTATTTTTGGCTGCATTGGGTCTTCGTTGCTGCACGCAGGCTTTCTCTAGTTGCAGTGCTGGGGGGGCTCGTGCCAGTGCACAGCCTTCTCATTGCGGTGGCTTCTCCTGTTGCAGAGCACGGGCTCTAGGCGTGCGGGCTTCAGTGGTTGTGACATGCAGGCTCAGTAGTTGTGGCTTGCGGACTCTAGAGCGCAGGCTCAGTAGTTGTGCTGCACAGGCTTAGTTGCTCCACGGCATGTGGGATCTTCCCAGACAAGAGCTCGAACCTATGTCCCCTGCATTGGCAGGTGGATTCTTAACCACTGTGCCACCAGGGAAGTCCTTAAATGATTCTTATGGCTGCCTGCATCTATGTTAGAGAGGTGAGGTTTTCTTTCAGGCAGTCACAGCCATGACTTCTGGCTTTGTGAATAATTCCTCATGGGAATTCTATGCCCTCCTCCTTTGGCAGAGCTTAGCATTTCCAGATCTTGTAGGCTATACAGGGTAAAGGGTTTGTTAGAATCATTTTTTCAAGTAGGAACTGGAGGTGCCAGCCTTCCTCATTGGTTCAAGTTCACTCCCTGGGGTAAGCCAAGCTCATATAAGGGCCTGCTCAAGGCCCTGCCTTGAGCTCAGAGGAGTTTTTGTTTACTATCAAATATTTATTGAGCAACTACTACATGCCAGACACAGATGTAAAATAAAAGCAGGAGTGAGGCTACTCACAAGGAAGAAATGAGTCGGACAGGCTCCCCTCTCCCTCCTGGGTTCATTCGCAGGCCACAACATCAGGGAGGCTCCCCTGACCCCCACTCCCACCCCTGTTATACACTCCCACAGCAAGTGGCTCTTCCCTTTTTCTTTTTCTTTTTTTTTTTTTGCGTACGCGGGCCTCTCACTGTTGTGGTCTCTCCCATTGCGGAGCACAGGCTCCGGACGCGCAGGCTCAGCGGCCATGGCTCACGGTCCTAGCCGCTCCGTGGCATGTGGGATCCTCCCAGACCGGGGCACGAACCCATGTCCCCTGCATCGGCAGGCGGACTCTCAACCACTGCACCACCAGGGAAGCCCGGCTCTTCCCTTTTTGTGACAGCCATTACTCAATGCCTATCAACCCTACTGCACTGCCAGGCCTCTGGGCCTGGGCCTGGGGGCCCAGGTCTACACGTTTGCACATACTAGGTGCTCAATAAATATTTGTTGATTCATGAATGAGTGAAACTCCCAAGGCCTTCCAGGGTGCAGCAGACCCTTTCCCTAACAGTAGGATGGATCTGGAATTGACAAGAACAAGGCACACTAAATGACCAAGTGGCTGATCATGGATCTGAAGGTTATTTGGATCTTCTAGCTTTCTCCTCCTCATCTCATGCTTCATTTCTGACCATGGAACTTTCTGCTGGGAATGGAGTTAGAGAACTCACTGCTCTTCCTTCCCAGATCTGAGCCAAGTTCTGCCAGATTCTATAATGTGGTTTTCTGCTTGGCTCTGTATTTTTCCTTATCTGTGCTATAGCTCTTCCCTATCAGCTCTGATAGCCAGTGGCTGAAACTAACTCCACCAAGCACTTTTGCATATATATTCTTATATTTTTCTTTTTCCTCCCAGATACTAAAGTCTATGCTGCTTTGGGAAATCATGACTTTCACCCCAAAAACCAGTTCCCGGCCGGAAGCAACAATATCTACAATCAGGTAGCAGAGCTGTGGCGACCCTGGCTCAGTAACGAATCCATCGCTCTCTTCAAAGAAGGTACTAACACCATTTGCTACTGTAAGGAGCACTTTATGCCAAGGTCTGATCTAATTTCATCTTCACAACATTCCCATGAAAGAGGGACTGATTTTATCCCCATTTTACAGATAAGGAGACTGAGGCTTGAACATACCAAGTCACTTGGCCAAGGTCACCCAGCTTAGAGGAGGCAGACTTGGGAGTAGGATCCAGGGCTGATTCCAAAGCCCATGTTCTTAACTCCACAGCACTAATGAGGATCATAAGAGAATATTCACTGAGCATTTCCTGTGTGCCCGGAACTGCCCTCAGCACACTGCTAGACTCCTTACAACAATCCTAGGTAGGGGCAGTGACCTTCAGTTCAGGCCAGGTTTCTCAACCTTGCCACTGTTGACATTTGAGGCTGGATAATTCTTTGTTGGGGGGCTGTCCTGTACATTGTAGGGTGCTTAGCAGCATCCCTGGCCTCTATCCACTAGTCGCTAGTAACAGCTCTAGTTGTGAAAACCAAAAATGTCTCTGGACGTTGCCAAGTGTTCCCTTGGGGACAAAATCACCAGGTTGAGAATCACTGGTTTGGAGACACAGTATCCCAAAGTGACCTGAACTCCTCTCTTTCCTTTCCTCAGTCCCTTGCTGTTGGGGCTCCCCATTGGTCAAACCCAACCAGAAGCTCACAGCACAGAAGCCCATGGATTTAACCCACAGCTCCTGGGGCAGAGAGCTGAGCGGAGAAGGGTTGACAGTGGATCTGGAGGGGCGAACACACCTCCATGTTATTCCCATTATGCGGAGGAGGAAACTGAGGCATAGAGAGGTTAAGGAACTTTCCCAAGTTGCACAGCTAGGAAGTGATAGAGCCAGGACTTGAACCCAGGCAGCCTGGCTCCAGAGCCTTTGGTCTTACCCATGATGCCACTCCTATGGGAAAGATGGGAAGGGAGGACGCAAGGGAAGGAGAAGGTGGGCGAGTGAAGTGGAGGGGGACAGAGGGGTGTCTGTTCCGAGGCTGGAGACCCCTTCAGACTCCCCCTGGCTGTGATGTCCTAGGTGCCTTCTATTCTGAGAAACTGCCGGGGCCAAGCGCAGCTGGGCGAATCGTGGTCCTCAACACCAATCTGTACTATAGCAACAACGAGCAGACGGCCGGCATGGCCGACCCTGGCCAGCAGTTCCAGTGGCTGGACGATGTGCTGACCAATGCATCCCGAGCTGGGGAAATGGTAAGGGCTCCCCACTCCTCCTCTTCCCTCCCTGGGGTCTCTTCCCGTACAAGTCCCCCACTTTGGCACAGACTCACCCACTCGCTTGAGATGCCCACATCACAGAGGGTCCTTCATCAGCACGGCACCTGAGGGGGCTGCTTCCATCCTCACAACAGCCTGTGAGGCTGGGACCCTGGAGTCCATTGCAGATGTGAGGCTCCTGATGGGCAGTGACAGTCTCAAGTCACACAATAAGGGGTGGGGCCTAGACTAGAACCCCAGACTCCAGAACCCAAGGCCAGCACAGCTGCAGCCACACTGCGGGCTAGACCTCAAGGGGATGCCCTGCCCTTGAGGTGTGTCCATCTAGTCTGCTGGGCTAGCAGGCCCCTGATGACTGACCCTGTGTCTCATTTGCCTGAGTCCCTGCTCTGACCAGCGCATTCCCAACAGGATCTCATGGCCAGTGCTTTTGCCTTCGCTATGCATCCGATATGTTGCTAAGTGCTTTATATGGATGATCTCATTTAACTCTCATATCTCCACCAGTTAGGTGCCCTTCCCGATGAGAAAACTGAAGCTCAGAGAGGTGACCCACAGCTGGTGTCCAGCTGCAGTTTGGCTCCAAAGCTCATGCTCTTAACTGCCCTTCCTACTACTGCCCCCGCCCCCCATTCTACCTCTTGCAATGGGGACCACGGGCCCAGGCATTGTTAGCTGAGAGATTCGAGGAATGTTAAGACGTGAACACACATTACCACACAGCATATGCTACACAACCATGCAAAGAAGGTTTGGTTACAATGCCTGAGCTCTCCAAGAAGAGAAGACTTGTCTCTGAAGGATCAGAAAAGTTTCAGGGGGACGTATCCTTTGAGCTGGGTTTTGAAGCATGAGTAGCATTTACAGAAGTGAAAATGAGAAGGGCGCTCCAGGTGGCAGGCATAGCATGGATAAAGGCACAGCGGGAGGGAAGCATGTGGTACATTCATTTCTGGGTACAGGGAGATGCCGGATCACCTGGGAGAGGGATGGGGGAGGAGGTACCTTTGAGGCAATCTGCTTGCCTCTGGGGAGACGGGCAGGTTGTGAGAGGTAGAGACGAAGAGTTGTGGAAGGGGTCTCTGAGCCCCTGCTGGGCACCCCTTCCTCGTAGGTGTACATTATCGGCCATGTGCCCCCGGGGTTCTTTGAGAAGACGCGGAACAAAGCGTGGTTCCGGGAAGGCCCCAACCAGGAGTACCTTAAGGTGGTCCGGAAGCATCATCGAGTCATTGCAGGGCAGTTCTTCGGGCACCACCACACCGACAGCTTTCGGATGTTCTACGATGATGCAGGTACCCAACCTGGAGGGCAACGGCCAGACCACCTCCCTCTTTCCCTCGCCAGCCTCTCAGCTCCACTCTCTCCTGAAAGGTGCCCCCATCAGTGTCATGTTCCTTACACCTGGGGTCACCCCATGGAAAACCACGTTACCTGGAGTGGTCAACGGAGCCAACAATCCAGGCATCCGGGTGTTTGAATACGACCGAGCCACACTGAGCCTGCAGGTCAGGAGCCTTGGGTCTGCTGGGGCCAGGGGAGGGGGGACCTGATAACACCACTGCCTTCCCTAGCTAATCCACCCCCTACTGACCACTGAGACTCAGGAAGGTCAAGTTACTTCCACCTTTTTAGAGATCAGGATCAGAACCCTGGCTCTACCTCCAAATCCTGCCACCAAGTCAGGTCAGTTCTTCTCCATATTGCCCTTTGCCCTGGATCATTGTCAAGGCCTCCTACTTGTTCTCCCCGCCTCCAGCACTGCCCTGCTGTAGCTCATCTGGTACAGCTAAGGAGGGGATTAATCTTTCTAAAGCACTTCTTGTCTCTTTCCTGCTCAAAAACCTTCAGTGGCTCCCCAGTGCTCCCAAGATAAGTTGGATCTCTTTGGCCTGGTATTCAAGGTCTCTCACAGTGTGACCTCAGGCCCACTGCCAGGTCTTCTCTACACTGACTATGCTGCAGCCAAGCAGGCCCCTAACTCAGTGAGCGATCGCACACCTCCTGGGATGTGCCTGTGATTACTGAAATGACAAAGAAATATTATTCCTTAATGTATTCAACAAAACGTGTTAAGCCTCTGCCATGTGCCAGGCCCCGTGCTAAGCTCGGGAGATACATAAGTGAACAAGAGTCACTGCTCTCCTGGAGCTGACAGACAATAAACAAACACATAAATTTAAGTGTGGCACAAAATAAGTGCTAAGGAGAAAAGAAAACAGGGTGAGGAGGCAGGTGGTGACAGATACGGGGTACATGTATATGTGTGTGGTGTTAGATGGGGCAGGGAAGTGTCACTGATAGGGTGACATTTGAATTCTGAGTACATTCAGGGAGTGAGCCGTGTGAGCGTCTGGGGAAGGAGCAGGAAGAGCACGTCAGAGGCCCAGGGTGGGAATGCCCTTGGTGTGTTTGGGAAGGAGCACGGAGGCCCTCGAGGCCTGCGAGGCGGAGGTCACGAGGGGATGGGGGGAGGGGGTGTCAGGTAATGTAGGACATGAGGACGACTCTGGAATTTTAGAAAACCACCATTCTGCTGGGTGGAGAACAGGCTGTAGGGGGCAAGGGCAGACACAGGGGGATCAGTTAGGAGGTGACCACAGCCACTGAGAGGTGATGGTGGTGTGGGCCAGGGTGGCACCCGTGGGTGGTGAGGAGAGCCAGATCCTGGATGTATTTTGAAGGCAGAGCAGACAGGATTTGCTGGTGGATTGGATGAGGGGTGGAAGAGAACGCGAGGAGGAAACGAGGGCTCCAAGGCTTTGGCCAGAGCACCTGGAAGGATGAGGTTGCCCTTTACCGAAACGGGCTCACTGCAGGAGGAGCAGATTTTGGAGGAAGATCAAAAGCCTGGCTTTCCTGTTAACTTTGGGATGTCTAAGTGGCATCCAGGTGAAAATGCTGAGGGAAGAGACAGCTGGGTATTCAAGTTGGAGTTCCAGAAAGCGGTGGGTACAGAGATTTAATCTGGGTGTTGAGAAAGGACATTTAAAACCAGGGACTCGGGCTTCCCTGGTGGCGCAGCGGTTGAGAGTCCGCCTGCCGATGCAGGGGACGCGGGTTCGTGCCCCGCTCCGGGAAGATCCCACATGCCGCGGAGCGGCTAGGACCGTGAGCCATGGCCGCTGAGCCTGCGCATCCGGAGCCTGTGCTCCTGCAACGGGAGAGGCCACAACAGTGAGAGGCCTGCGTACCGCAGAAAAAAAAAACAGGGACTGCATGAGTTAACCTGGGTCCTTCACTCTAGAGTGAATGTATATGGAGAAGAGGTCTGAGGATTTTTAAGAGTGTGGTCCATTGTCCACACGGGCACTCAGACCACAGGGTTCGGGGAAGACTAAATGAAATAATGTGAGGTGCCTAGCAAGAAATTGCCATCCATCCATGGCAGCTCCTCTTACCCCACCTCTCCTGTCCTAAAGCAGATCTGCAAATTTAGGTGGATAGTGTTGCACAGATAAACCCTTCCAGATTCTAGTCCTGAAAATGCACCTGAGAACTCAGGGTCCTGGGTGTAGCCCAAGCCCCTATCAAAGCACAATTCTATGAGCTCTCTCAGCCAGGCACTCCATCCCACTGCTTTTATATTGCGTTTTATCCAGTCTTTCTGAAAATATTTACTGACAATCTTCTGGGTACCCGGGAACTTGCTGGAACAGAAAATGCACAGGCTATGGGGTAAACAAGCTGGGTTCCAATCCTGCCTCAGCCACCTGTGGGACCCTGGCCAAGTGAATTAACCTCTTTAGGACTCAGTTTCCTCATCTGTGACATGAGGATAATAAGCGCAGTTACCTCATCAGATTCAGTCAGAGGATGTCTGCCAAGCATACCTGGCAACTAGTAAATGCTCAATAACTAAGAGCGGTCAGGATTACAGCTATTAGAAACTGGGGGCAAATGCAAGGTGGAGGATTGGGGGCGGAAGCGGACAGCTGCTCACAGCCGGCCCACCTCGCGCCCCCTCTGCAGGACATGGTGACCTACTTCTTGAACCTGAGCCAGGCAAACGCGCAGGGGGCGCCGCGCTGGGAGCTCGAGTATCGGGTGACCAAGGCCTACGGCGTGCCCGACGCAGGCGCCCGCTCTATGCACGCGGCGCTGGGCCGCATCGCCAGCGACCATGGCGCGCTGCAGCGCTACTACGTCTACAACTCGGTCAGTTACGACACGCGCGCCTGCGACGAGGCCTGCCAAGCCGAGCACGTGTGCGCGCTGCGCGAAGTGGCCTTCGACGGGTATGCCGCCTGCCTGCGCGCCCCCGGCGTCGCGCCCGCGCCCCGCCTCGAGCTCCTGCTGGTGGCGCTGCTGGGCCTGCGCACGCTGCTTGTGCCGAGACCTTGGGAGCCGCCCGCTGATTGGCTTGGCTCGCCTTCGTCCTGGTAAAATGGGGAGAGCATCACCCCCGAGAGCTGGACTTTCCACCCTTTCCCCGGCGTCCGCAGAATGAACTGGGACGGGACAGCCGATCAGGAAATGAAGCCCCAAGGGCCCCACCAGAAGCACATTTCTTTCAAGTTTCATGTTTTATCCCAAACACATTATTAATTTGTAAATCATGTTTAAAGTAACACCCTTGCCCAGTTATTGAATGTTCCCCCCTCCTTCTATTCGGATAATCCGAGTAAAATGAGCTGCCAGGAAGATGCGCCTGGTTGATCCAGTGCCCTCTGTCTCCCCTGGCACACGGCCCGGACTCGGAGGCAAACTTAGCGAAGTCCCTCAATCAGGGATCGGAACGGGCCTTGGCGTTCTGTTGTTTTGTTTTGCAACAATGCAGACGTGAGACATCGCAATTCTAAGCCCGGGTGCTAATCTCCGGGCCATATTCGCCGTTTTGGGTCTCCAGGAGCCTCAAATGTAAAACAAGGCGATTAGAAGCCTCCTAAGCTAAGGGCATTGCGTCTCGGACGGTCCGTCTTCGGGCCTAGCGGTCCTCGGGGCCCTCGGGGCTCAGCGGGGCTGGGGTGAGAGTGGGGGGATCCCTAGGCAGGCGGCAGGGCCAGGGATCTGTGGGACCGCTGATACCCCAACCGCGGGGTCTACGGACCTCGCTCCTCCCCGGACAGGGCGGGACGGGGAAGTCCCGCCCCGCAGCCCGAGTCCTGGGCGGCCCCGAGGGCTGTGTCCGCCTCCTTCCTGCCACCGGGAACCTGGGCAGGGAGGGCGACCCTGGGCCGGGAGAGCGGGTCCGAGCCCAGAAGAGAAAGAGGGGCAGAGGCTGGCGGGTCATGCCCTGGTCGCCACGCGCCGCTTTCTTCTGGGACCTGGTCCTGGGCGTATTGGGCACCCTCGCCTTCCTGATCGACCTGGGCGCCGACCTGTGGACCGCGAGCCAGTATGTGCTTAGCGGTCGCTACCTGTGGGCCGCGCTAGTGCTGGCGCTGTTGGGCCTCGCCTCAGTCGCGCTGCAGCTCTTCAGCTGGGTCTGGCTGCGCGCCGACATCTCCAGCGGGCACGCGCCGAAGCCCCCAGGCCTCTGCCTGGCGCTGTTGCATGTCCTGCAGCTGGGCTACCTACACAGGTGAGCGCCCTGCCCTCCGGGAGAGGGAGGGGGAACGGAAGTCAACGTCACCTCCTGCAGCTGGGCTGGTAGCACAGGCGAGAGCCCTGACCCCGCGACGGGGGCGGAGAGGAGAGGACTGAGACCCCGGAGAGGAAACTAAGTCCCTTGTAGTTCAGCGGGCGCCTCTCCCTACAGGTGAGCTCCTGATCACTGATGAGAGAGAAATCCGGCTTGCAGCCCTCAGAGCTCGTGAACGGTGCCCTTCCTGGCACAGCTGAAGAAACTGAGGCCCAGAGAGGGAAGGGAGGCGCATGACTTGGAGTCGGACCCTTTGGGATCCAATCCTGGCTTTACCATCCGTATGGCTTTATTCCTGCCTTTCTCTGAGTCTCAGTTTCCTCCTCTGTTAAAGGAGGTAATGATCTAGAGATAGGTGTGGCTGGCAGGCCTGTGGTGAAGGGGCAGAGGGGGACGTGCCCCAACAGTGTCTGGTGGCAACAGACCTCCCGTTGCTCTTAGCTGTGGGTGGAGCCTCGGGCAAGTCACTTGACCCCTCTGGGTCTCAGTTTACGCATTGTTCCAGAGGCTCACAGTGTAAGGATTAAATGGAATGAGACCTGTAAATTGCCCTGGTGCAGAGTAAGCAGGCAGCAAGTGTCAGCTAGCTTCATGATCAGCTGGGTCACCCTGGAGTTTCAGCAGCCCTGACCCCCAGAGCAGCGCTTGTTCCCTCATGGCCAGTGCTTCCCACCCTGCCTTTCCCAGTTGTATTCTCCCTGAACACTTGCTCCCCACCCCACCCCCTCACTCCCAGACGAAGCAAGAGGGCAGAGATGGGGTCTGACTCATCCATGTCCCTGGAGCCATGTAGGGCTGGGCTCAGGCGGGGGGCCCTCTAGAGATGGGGAGACTGAAACGAAGGGGTCAGAGTCATGTGATGAAGTCAGGACATGATGTGATCTGGGTTGGGATGGGATGGACGGAGCCAGGATCTGCTCTTGAATCCATGTTTACAGATTCTCTCCAGATCTTGCCTTGAGTCTCCAGGAGTGGGTGAGAGGAGCTTTGAATGTTGCAGTTTTGCCTGAGGGACTGTCCAGGCATCAATAACACCTTGGGTGAACACGAAGGGGCACAGTTATTACAGTCCTGGCAGCCCGCAATGAACCCTGAGTTTATAATTACATCATGTATCTTCTGTTTCTGCTGAGCATGAGTCAGACAGACTGTACTGAGCTTTGGTTGAGAAAACGGGGTCTCTGTTCCTGCCTGTGACTAGGCTGAGGCCTCTGCCAGGGCACTGGGGGACCCCCACCCCCACAACTCGGGCCTGCTCCCTGAGTGTGTTGTCAAGTTCTTCCAGGGGAAGTGACAGTAAACGTCTGATGAATGAATTTGCAATGAGTGAATGGCCTCACCTCCCAATAG
Source organism: Physeter macrocephalus (assembly GCF_002837175.3). NCBI lineage: Eukaryota > Metazoa > Chordata > Mammalia > Artiodactyla > Physeteridae > Physeter > Physeter macrocephalus. The sequence continues at coordinate 13,742,895 of NC_041216.1, read as the reverse complement.
CCAACTGAGATCAGTTCTGGGCGGGGGGAGATCTTGGTGCATCCTCCAATCCCCCCTCATGCCAGTGGATCACTCAGGCCTGTCCGTCCAACCTCTGGACTCTCTTAACTCTGCCCCGTCTCTTCCCATCACTCTGGGCAGGCCTCTTAAATGGATCCCTGGGTGCTCTTTCTGGAGCACAGTAGGACCTGTCTTGCCTGTGCTCAGAGGCTCTCAATGGCTCCCTTCCCCACAGGATCCTAAGAAATTCTTACACTTGCTAAAATTTGAGAATGATCACTTTAGGCAATTTCCTAGTACACCTTTCAAATTCAAACAGCTTTGGGTCCAAATCCTGTTTCCACTGCTCATTTGCTCTTTGGTCCTGTTTCCCCATCTGTAAAATGGGGATATTGTAAAGGAGTAAATGGGACAAGGTTTGTGATGAGCTTGGTATGGTGGCTACCGCAGAAGTAATAGCTGTTGTATTTATCCCCACTTCACAGATGAAGAAACAAGTTCAGTGAGGTAAGTCGCTTGCCCAAGGCCTTATAGCATGTATGTGACGAGCTAGGGTTTGAGCCTGTCTGCATCCACTCGATGGGTAGGGAAGGAGGAATGCCACAGGATGCTAACTGGGCCCCTTGGGGCATCGTGTATACTGCCTAGGTGCGTGCAGGGGCTGCGGCAGGGGCTGCTGGTGTGGCGGCAGGAGGTGCCCTCCCAGTTCGACTTGGCCTATGCCGACTTCCTCTCCCTGGACATCAGCATGCTGCGGCTCTTTGAGACCTTCCTGGAGATGACACCGCAGCTCACACTGGTGCTGGCCATCATGCTGCAGAGCGGCGGCGCCGAGTACTACCAGTGTGAGTGTCAGGCCCTCGGCCAGCCCCCCTTTTACGCCTTGGGAAAGCTGCCCACAAATGTCAGAAAGGTTTTCACTCTTTTATAAAGGCTGCTTAGAAAATAGGAGAATGTCCTTTAGTCAGGCAGGTCTGTGTTCAAATCCAAAGTTATGCTCTAGCCTTGAGTTTGGACAAAGGACTCCACCTCTCTGAGCTATCAGTTTGTTCTCATCTGGACAAATAAAGAGATGTATTAAATGATCCTACCTCATAAGGTTAATGAAAGCTTTAAGTGAATTGATGCCTATAAAGCCTTGTGGCTAGTGCATAATAAATCTTAAGTGTAATTTTTACTTTTTTTGTTTTGTTTTGTTTTTGTTTTTGTTTTTTTTTTTGTGGTACGCGGACCTCTCACTGTTGTGGCCTCTCCCGTTGCGGAGCACAGGCTCCGGACGTGCAGGCTCAGCGGCCATGGCTCACGGGCCCAGCCGCTCCGCAGCATGTGAGATCTTCCCGGACTGGGGCACGAACCCGCGTCCCCTGCATCGGCAGGCGGATTCTCAACCACTGCGCCACCAGGGAAGCCTCTAATTTTTACTATTTTGAAGATAACAGATGAAGTGTGTAGGGTGCCTGATGCCCAATAAGCAATTTGTTGATCAATAGATAAATTATTGAGCGCCTTTGTACATGCAGAGTACCTTTGTTTTGATCGAGCACCTTTGTGCCTGTCCCTGTGTTAGGAACACCACGGTGAATAAGGAGATGGACACAGCCCCTGGCCTGCCAGGACCGTAAACTGTAAAGCAGGTAGTTATAGTAAAGCATGTGGAGTGATCTGAAAAGGAAGAGGCAGATGGCCTCATAAAACACTGGAGAGGTTTGTGCAAAAAGAAGCTTTGGGAGGGCTTTTAGGGGAGTTGCCCAAGGTCACAGGCCAGCTGGCAGCCAAGTTAGGACTCCAGCTCACATCTGATTCAGGGTCTAGGCTTCCCCTTCCCCTTCTCAGCCCTCGCACACCTGCTGCTGTACCAGGCACAGCCTCCCAAGGAGCCAGCCCCAGCTCTGCCGCCATGCTCTGCGGGACTTGGAGATCCCCTCTCTGGCCTCAGTTTCCACAGCTGTACAAGCTGGGGAGTTGGACTCAGTCTCCAAGGGCCCTCTCAGTTTGCTAATCTGAGTCTGCAGTATTAATTGAAAAACAAAACAAAAACCAAAAAACAGTAATGGCAGCCATCACGATTGAGTGCCTGCTATTAGCCAGCACTGAGGAAAGTGCTTTATTGTCATGATCGCTCACATTCATAGCACCTCTAGTTTGGTGCTATATTTATCTCCATTTTACACAAGAGGAAAGAGATGCTGAAAGGTGAAGCGATTTGCCCTGGGATACACAGCACTCATTGTGCACGTACCATCGGGCCTCTGTCTGTGAGTCCTGCATCCACAGATTCAGAGGGCTGACTCTGTTACGCCATTTTATATTAGGGACTTGAGCATCCGTGGATTTGGGGAACCAATCCCCTGTGGATACTGAGGGATGACTGTTTTTTGTTTGTCTCTTTGAAGGCAGTGGGTGTCTAGGACCAGGGCTAAATGGGGACAGTCTACACTGTGTGTATGGAGGGAGTGGGGATGGGGGATTGAGGGAAGAGACAGGTTTTCCCAACTTTAGTTTAGCAAACATGTATTCAGCTGCTGTTTTATGCCAGCTACTGGGGGATCCCTGGGGAGCAGAATCTGTTTCCTACCCTGAAGGAGCTCAGAGATAAGGAAATAATTACTGTGTGATAAGACTCCAGACAGGAGTGGGGTGCTATAGGAGCTGCACAGCGGAGTGGGGTGGGGTGGGGTCAGGATGGGTGACTACAGGGGATAATGAAGCCAGAACTTGCAGGGTAAGGAGGAGTAGGCCAGGGGAAACAGGGCGTGGGTCTACCTAATACCAAGGGCACAGCTTGTCAAGTCAGAGAATGCGGCATGCTGGCAAACTGGAGGAACATCAGCCCTGCCGAGACCCTGAGTGTGGGGTAGTTAGAAAGGCCACAGATCTGAGTCCAGGCTGGGAGTGGGTTCCTGACCCATAGCAGATTCCCAGCGAACATATGTTGACTGAATGGGATAGGAAGGGGGCGGGGAGGAAGCAGTCGAGGGATGCTTCCAGCCCTCGTTGGAGGGCCTGGTGCTTCTAGTCCAGGATGGGCAACTAGGAGGTGGGATGGGATCCCCACTGTACACTTCGAGTCTTGGAAAATCAAAACCCGGGCCCAGTCTGAGGGTGGAGGGGAGTAGAGACTGTTCCATCCATATAACAGGGACATCCCTTTTGGCCCCAGAAGGCAGCTTCAGCTAGAGGCCTGTCGCCACCCCATGGGATTTCCTGCTTCCCTTTCTGAGACTAAGAAGGGGGAACTGGACTGCTGATTTTCAGATCCAAGAAAGGCGTGGGCTCTTCCGGGAAAGGAAGGGTTACAGGGCCCTAGAAGATGCTCAGGGTGTGGCCAAGGCCCAGGGGTGCCAGATGCTGGGTGACAGGGGTGCCCATGAGAGTGTATAAGTCACACACCTTTTCGTCTGTGAAAAATATAACCATGGTAGCACCTGAAAAGGAAAGGTTTGTGGTGAAGCGCAGACTCCATATGGATCCTAGCTCCGTTTGGGGTTGTGTGAACTTACTGTTCTCCAGCTGTAGTTTTCCCTTCAACAAATTGTGGGCCGAAATACCCACTTCAGCGTGGCTACGAGGCCTCCGCAGTACCCGTGGCCTCTGGGGAGTGCCTGCAGGCTGCCCGCAGGGCTCACCTGTCTCCTCTTCCTCTTCGTAGGGGTCAGCATCTGCACGTCCTTTGTGGGTATCTCGTGGGCACTGCTTGACTACCACCGGGCCCTGCGCACCTGCCTCCCCTCCAAGCCCCTCCTGGGGCTGGGTGCCTCCGTGATCTACTTCCTGTGGAACCTGCTGCTGCTGTGGCCCCGAGTCCTGGTCGTGGCCCTGTTCTCAGCCCTCTTCCCCCGCTATGTGGCCCTGCACTTCTTGGGCCTGTGGCTGGTGCTGCTGTTCTGGGTCTGGCTTCAGGGCACGGACTTTATGCCAGATCCCTGCTCCGAGTGGCTGTACCGGGCGACGGTGGCCACCATCCTTTATTTCTCCTGGTTCAACGTGGCTGAGGGCCGAACCCGAGGCCGTGCTACCATCCACCTGGCGTTCCTCCTGAATGACAGTCTTCTGCTGGTGGTCGCCTGGGCGACTCAGAGCGCCTGCCTGCCCAGCGGGCACCTGCTTCAGAGGCTGCTGCCTGCGGCCGGCGCCTGCTTCCTCCTGGGGCTGGCTCTGCGGCTGGTCTACTACCGCTGGCTGCACCCCAGCTGCCGCTGGGAGCCTGACCAGGTGGACGGGACCTGGGCTCTGCGCTCCCTCGAGGGGCGTCAGCTGCCTCAGAACAGGCGCATGGCCCATTTGGCTAAGAACTTTTTCCCCAAGGGTAGGGATGAGGCTGCTTTGCCATGGAAGGGAGAGGTGAATGGTGTCCTTTGAGGCAGGGTCAGACCCAGCCAGGGGACTGAAGGCCAGATGGAATCAGTCGGTAGAATGTAGAAGATAAGCTGCTTATGCTGCTATGGGCCTTGATTCACTCAATGAGCACTTGATGCCTGATCTGTGCCAGGCGCTGGAGACCAGAGTTGAGTAAGACAGAGGCCTGCCCTCAAGGATGAGAACAAGATGGGAAGGGCTGGGCCCTGGAGGGTCAAGGCCCCCAATTATGTATGAAACACTTTGGGAGGAAAGAAGGGACCCCCTCTTCCCTTCCCCCCAAACAAGTATAACCCCAAAGCATCCCAGTGTTGGTATTTTTACCTCCCTGGCTACCTCTAAAATAATTGGTGGGGCTGCTGTCCCACCCTTGGTTCCCCTATCCTGGGCTGGAAGGCCCCAGGACCTCCAGGATGTGTTCTCTGGAATTCTTCCTCCCCTGCCCCACCCCAGTCATTCAATTCATTCAGCAAATGTTTACCGAGGGCCTTTTATGTGCCAGAAGCATCATTCTAGCCTTGGCAGATCAGCTGCCATTCCAGCTTCATCCCTTACCCTCTCCAGCTACTCCAGAGCAGGCTCTCAGGCTGGAAGGCAGGGATGGCTGACTCCCTGTCAGCCCCTCCAAGGCTTTAGTGCAGCTGGCCCGGCCTCTGCCCCTGCTCTCAAGGGGTGACCTTTCAATCAAGTGCCTTGTGAACCTGTGGTCTGGGCCATGGCTCAGGCCGTTGAGTATGTTTTTGTGCTTCAGGCAGTGTACTTTCTACCTCAGCCTGTGTGGGTGGAAGAGGTGTGTGTATCTGCGTCTCTGTAAGTGAGAGACACGTGTGTTGTCTTTGTTGAACAGTATTATTAGATTATTATTAAAACCTCATGAAATCCCCTAGCCTAGTTGTGTCATTAAATCCACCGCCAAGTTCAAAGCTGCCTGGAAAAAAGAGGTCAGGGATGCAAAGTCCTCCTCTCAAAGTCAGTAAAGGCCCTGGGACCAGAGAAGAGGGCTGGCTTAGGCAAGACTTCTTAACCTTGTTTTCTAAGCATCAGGAGCTGGTGAGCCAGTGTGGTGTTGACCGCTCAGGTGGGCATCAGAACCCAGATCTGGGCTGGCTCTAGTGTGTGCTCTTAGCCGGCTCTGCTGCTGGGCCTGGCAGGAGTAGGTACACCTTTGGTATCAGGAAGTGAATACGCGAGCGCAGGTGAAGAAAGGTCTTTTTGCTGGGAGGTCACTGGGAGCGATGCAGTGATGACAGGGGATGTGGATGTGGGCAGTGGTGTTGGGGAGGTCTGCGGTTTGGAGAAACAAGGAGCAGGGAAAGGGCACTGGAGACGGAAGGAAAGGTTCATCACCACTGGGACGGGATCCAGGAGAGTCTGGTATTCATTCATTCATCTAGTGGAGACACAGTAAACAGAATAAGTGAAAGAATGTATCCGATAGCGTTAAGTGCTAAAAGAAAAATAAGGTAGGGAGAGTGCGTGTGTGTTGTAGGTGGGAGTTACAATTTTATATAGAATGGCCGGGAAGGCCTCCCTGAGAAACTGATATACCACCCTAAAGGAGGTGAGGATGACAGCCACGCAGATGTGCTTTATTCCAGACACCAAGTCAGCAGTGACTGGATGAAGGAGGGCTCGTAGCAGTTATACTGGCCTGGAGCCAAGGCTGACACAGAGATGAAGGTTGGGAGCAGGGAGGAACTCTGGGAAGATGACGCTGGTGCTTTTTACATACACAGAATGGTAGAGGTAGAAAGGATCTCCAGGATCACTTAGTCCAATGATTTTCAGACTTCTGAATTTCATGAACCAGTATAATGGCCAACATGGTTGCCAAGTTAATTTTAATGAAAAAGGGCAGTAAAAACTACCACCATCTATTATCTTATGAAAGGACATATAACCTCAGAAAAAGGATCACTTTTTTTAATTGACTGTAAACACACATTTGCACACACACAAAAGTGAAATCATTATTTTTCTCAACTCATAGGGAATATCAAGGGTTGAGACCTCAGAGAGCAGCCTTGGCCTTTATAAATCCCTGGGCTTACTGTCCAACCTAGCCTCAAACATAGCTTCTAAGGGGTTCACTAAAACAAATACTTGCTCTCAACTATACTTCAATTAAAAAAAAAACAAAACGAAACTTGCTACATTTACTTTTCTCTACTTCTTCCTGTCATATGAGAAGACTAGGCTCTGGGGAGATGCCATACATGCCCAAACAGATGATGCAGTGTAGTGTCTTAGGCTATTTCCCCTGAGAAAATCCAAAAAGATGTTTAATTTTTTGGCTAAGCTCTCATCTGTATTCTCTAGATGAAATCGTCAAATGAGGGTAACAGATATGTAATTTAAAAAGCTGTGGAATTTAGTGGTCATTTCATTTGTAAATAAAGTTTACAGAATCAAGAATTTAAAAAAGATGACAGTGGTTACTTGTAATTAGAAATTTCCTTTGAAGATTTCCATTTTTTTTTTTTTTTTATGTCAAGAAACTTGTTTTTGAAGAATAAAAAAGCTCTTGATTTACTCATTTTAACCTGCCACCGGAAAGGCTCTTGAGAAACGTGATGTTATACTTATTGGAGGGGGAGATGGAGATGTTTACTCTTTGGGCTTAAAAACTAATAACACTCTGATACCTGTACTTCTGACCGATTAACAAGTTTGCTTCAACTATATTGTGGCTCAAAATGTGCATCTTCTGATGAAAAGATTTAATGCCTCAGAATACAAGGCAACCCCCTCTTTTCTGGGGGGAATTAATTTTGGGAAAAATACATCTTATAGTCTGACATGTATGGTACTTGGAAGCTAGAACCCAATTCTAATCTCCATTGGAATAAAAGGCAAAAGGATTCCTGACTGTTTTCCAGACCAATGAACAGACTCAAATCTAAAGAAATGAAAGGAGAAAAAGTAGTTGATGTAACATGAAAACAAGCCAAATCAAACAGTTTGATATCAATTTGTCAGTTTTATTGCTTTTGCATTTTAAGCTCAGCACAGCAAGGTATTGATTTTTTTAATAATTAAATTTCAGCACATTTGACAGCAAATGAAATCTCTTGGCGTTCCAGTCCCAAACTTTGAAAAGTGATGTATTTTAGAAACAACTAAGAAATAAACTTTCCCTTGAAAGTTATTTTAAAATATTTAGTTTATTTTCTCATTTATTTATACCAAATGGTTAGTTTTGTTTGTTTCTTTTGGTGAAATTAATGACTCAATTACTGAAAGGGTGCCATCTTTCTAATGAGCTCTTCTGATTTTTTTTTTTTTTTTTTTTTTTAGCTCTTCTGATTTTTTATGAAGCCCTACTTAGAAGCCTACTCAGCTGGGCAGCTGGGCTGATCCCACTCAGAAAAGACACAGGAGCAAACCATATAGAAAATAAAAACTTTATTTTTTCAAGTTTATAAGATAGTTCCCATTACATATAACATTATGGTCAAGGACTCTACAGCCACAAATGCCCGCAGTCACATAAATATATCTAATCAGTGCCTTTTCCTGCTAAATGAGGCATCTGAAGTCCAGAGGGTCATGTTTTGAGTAGAAGTCGTCCTTAATGGGATGGCTCCCATCAGTGCATTAGGAACTAGCCAAGTAACCTTGCTTGCTAGAGCTGTCTGACTCAGAGGAGAGGAAGGGACAGAGGGCCTGCTGATCAGAGGTGGGACAGAACTAGATTTTCTCTCGTGGTTTAAGATATTTCAAAATCTCAGAATTCAGATTTGGCCTCTACAGGGTATTTGTATTTGGGGAATTCCAACTTATGGATGAAAAAGGAAGCCAATTTAGTGGTAAGAAACAGAAGCCTGCTTAAGAGGGGGTCCTAACTGCCCCCTTCCTGCAGGAGCGAGGAGAGGAAGGCCCCAAGCCCACCAGCCCTTGGCTTAGACCATCGCTCTCCCAGGAAGAGGGAGAGCGTGGCTCCGCCCCTCGACCCCTCTCCCCCACGGTTCAGTGGCACTGACACCCATTGAAGGTAGTGAACATCTAGAAGCTCCATATACTGCAGCTGGACTTTGCCAATCAGATTCTGCTTGGAGCTTTAACGCGAACAAGTTTGTGTAAACTGCGAACAAGCTGTGGCACAAGTCTCCTGGGACACTAGCTTTGCTCCCCCAACTTGCAGAAGACAGGAATACCCCAAACCAAATAAAAGCCCAAGTAGGCATCTAAATCTGGAGCAGGCATCCACTCTCCTGGACACCACCAGCTGCCCCAGGGGCACCGGACAGGGTGATGCTAAGGCACAGTCAGTTTTACATTCGAAAGTAAAGCCACCTCTTAAACCCAGGAAACAGCTGACAACTCGATTCCCTACTAGACGGCCTAGCTCTCACCACGAAATGTGCAGACCCATCTTACAGAACCCACGGTGCCCAGCTGGGAAAAGGACTCATCATGTGGCTTATTCCATGGGGACTCTTTCTAGTCAAGAGGGCTTCCCCCTTGACAGAAGGACCCACAGCATCCTTACGACCTCAGCCTCCAAGAACTCGTGGTGCTGCCTACTTATTTTCCTCTCCAGACCTCTGTGCTGGGGAAGAGAAAAACACAGGGTCCAAGAAGAGAACTGGGTTCCCTGAACAATTCATTTTGGCGAAGAGGAGCCAGGAAGCTCCATTTTCTGTCTACACCCTCTAAACAACCAGAAAAGAGCAAAGGCGGCACTGCTCAGAGAGCTTCTTCACCTCTCTTAGCCAATTTCAAGTTCCTTTTGCAAAGACCTAAGCCGTGCAGTCAGAGCAGGAGGGAAAAGGCCATAGAAAAAGGAGTCCAAGTCATATTGTAGGAATAAAGAGCTTCTCCCAGCGGGCAGGGAGAGGGAATTGTGTGTGTGCAGACCTGTGTGCACGACGTGGGTACCGCTCTGCAGCCTGAAGCACAGCACCAACAGGGTGGCCTATGTCCAGGGCAAGAAACCAACAGCTCTACTGCCAGTACAGGGAGGGCTTGGGGCCTGGAAGTACAGACCCACCCTAGAGCATTCTAAGATAAATTACCAAGCAAGGCAGAGCAGCATCTGGGCAACTATGCTGAACTCAGACCAAGAAGGTCCGCCTCAGACTTTGTATTTCCCGTCCAAAGGAAACAGGCCAAAGAGGCAGCTAAGTAATGAGCATTGACTTGAGCTCCTCTCCAAAAACATCTTCTCTAAAACTGAGTCATGAAGCACTTTCTCAATCAGTTCTGAGGGAATGTGTGTATACCAGCCTTTCTCTGGGTGATCTGGCTTTGGAAGGAATCTGACCCCTTTGTGCTGCAACATCTCTGAAAATGGATACGCAGAATCTCTGAGTAGAAGCATTTATAGCTGGGGTTGGTCAAGGATGCCTCCTACTAAGGACCCAGACTGCACCTCTCTGAGGTGCTTATAAAATCACCTTTCTGTGCAACCTGGAAGAGGCCGAACTTCCTCAGCTCTACGGAAGTTTATTCTGCCTGAGCAGATGCCCAGGCCAGTCTTGGAGGGATGGGGCATCCACAAACACAGCTGGACTGAAGGCTGCGACCAGTGCCTGGGCACCCACCGATCCTCCCAGAAGTCAGGTTGAGAGATGTTCCTGCATGTTTCAGGAATGGAGTAGGGGGTCTACAACCTCCTTTAAATCAGGAAAGTGTTTCTGGCCTTCTGGTTTCCCATTTGAGAAGGGGATTTGAGAAGCGGGAAGGGTATTCCATGGGAAAACTGGGTTGTGATCATGGCAATCTGTTCTTCAGTTTCAGGCTGAGATCTGGGTAAATATATGTCCAGAACACCTTTCACAGGGCTTAAAGGATTCAAAGAAAGTCAAATCCCTTCGTAGTTTTGGCCAAAATGTGATTATGAACCTCTTCTCAGACTTGATTTGACTACTTGGGTCCAAAGCCTGGGGACTGGCCAGAGCTGCATGGGGGTGGACATGAGGTACAGAGGGCAGGAAAGGGCCAAGAGCACAGCACTGATGACTAAGAGGGGCGAGGGCGCTGTAGAGGTGAGCATGTGTTGGGGGAAGGGTGCTTCTCTGCAGGAGGAAAAGGTGGAATCTTCTTGTTTCAAGAGCCAAAGAAGTGGAAATTCCTAAGAAGCCTTAGTTCTTCTCTCCAGTTTGGAGGTAAGCCCCTTGGGACATACTCTTTGACTAAGAGTCAAGCTGAAGGCTTACAGTTTACTGTCTAAGAGGAGTTTCTAGGGTTGTGCCATTTGGTGAAAGGGGAGAGGGACTGGAAAGGGGACTAAGGCTTCTAGGATGGGAAACAGCAAAGTCTAAAGTTAAGTGTCCCATGCCTCACAGTTCAGCCAACCAGGAGATGGAGGAGCAGGAAGGAACCCACCCTAGAGAGCAGACCACTGGAGCAGCTGAGGAGGTGCTACTGTCACAGAGAGGTATCTCAGATATTTCAGTTACGAGTTTCCAAGGAAACTTTACACACCCCTTTCTTGCTAGAAAGAGGGGGGGAACCTGCTTCAGAGACCAGACCCTTATCTATAAAAATAACATATACATTCACTGGGAATATGTTCTACAGCTAAGGAGATTACAAAGACTGCAAGAGATGTTATTATAAACGTCTGCTGCATTTATCCTATCACCACAAGTTAATGGCAGTTCTCAATCTGGTCACGGACGCAGAGTGCAACTCTGCCCCAAGAATTTCCTTTTCTTTTTCTTCATTTATTTTGAAACAAAATAAAACAAAACAAAACCCAGAAGAATTAAAAGCACTGTAGCTGCGGTGAGTCTATTGTTCTCTCAATCCAACTGTCTTCCACTCCTATGCGAGGATGAACATGGGGCTGCAGCTCACTCTGAGCAAAAATAAGCTTCATCTCTTGCAGCTGTTGGTTTTGATTGTGTTCTCGCCAGCATTCCATGGAGAAAGAGTTCCCAGTTGGTTCCGGTCTCTAGCTCCTTTCAGGAGTGAAAAGGAGCTCACGGGGAAGGCTCTTCATTCCAGTTCTTAGAGAAAATCAAGCTCCAAAGCCTGGTGGAGGGACACCAGGTCTCCGTGGTTTGTGATCCTCCAGAAGGGCATGTTGTGCTGGAAGGGGGAGGAGGGAGAGGAACTGGTTAACCCAACTTCTTTTGGGAGCTTATATTTACCCACACCCCTTCCTCCACAGACCTCTCCCCAAAGTACTTGGTAACCCTCCTTACTCCTGCCCACCTCATAAGACTGTCATACGGATCAAGTAAGTCATGTGTATAGGGACATATGTATACTATAAGACACTTACAGATGTGAGAGATTTTTATTAGGTTTCAGTGGTAACTCTGCTTTTATGAGACAGACTTGTTCTAGCTACTATGTACGATCCTCAGGATCAAATAAAATGACCCACGTAAGAAATCAGTATTAATATAGTATTACATTTTCTTATGGATAGTCTATTTTCTATAAGGTTCAGAGCTGCAAAGGCCAAATCTTGTCCATGACCAAGATGAAGAACATAGAGATCTAGAAAATAATCATCCCACTATATTATGTGATCAGAGTTATGTCCAGAATACTGTGTGCCATTCTGGAAGCCATATTTTTAAAGAAGGGCTTTGAAAAACATGAGTGTTGGAAACCATGTTCTATAAAGCTGACGGAAATTAGCTTTACTGATCGTTTTGTTCAGACGGGTTGCAAGTTACCTGGAGTACTGGAAGTCCTAGAACATGTGTAGCTCAGTGCTTTTTCAAGCCTGCTGCTCACACATAATAGTTAAAAGACCTTGAACATACTCAAGAGGAAGCAGACTTGTTATGTTGTGCTCAGAAGTGCCAGATTAGGACCAGGATACAAAACAGAAATTTTAGTTCAATGGAAGGAGGGACATCCTAAGAGCCTGGATGACCCCACAGTGGAACAGGATACCTGGGAAGCAGTCTCCTCACCCTTAGGTATATTCAAGCAAGGACTAGAAAGCCTTCTGTCACAGAGGGTGCAGAAAAGATCCCTCAGAGGGAAGAGACTGAGATCTAAGGCATTTTCCAATGGGTGTACTCTGTGGCAGATGACCAGAAGCATCCGCTTAGAGACACAAAGTCCGATAATGACTTGAGTTGTTCTTCTATCTCCCCCACTCCCTTCTTCTTCAGACCAAGAAGCACTGATGTCTACATCCACTAGTGTCTTCCCCAGAGGGCAACAAGCACTTTAGAATTAAAACTTTGGAGATAACACATTAAAAAAAAAAAAAAAGTCCTTGAATTGCTACATAAAGTGGCAAATGAAAACATAATGAGGTAATAATGCCACTGATTACCGATCTCACAGTTCATTAACAGCTGCTGAAGGTTTGTGTTTTAACTAGATGGAGAAAATCAGGACAGATGGTTCTAGTTGGCAACCCACTGCCTTCAAGTCTAAGAAATAGAGTTGCTGGAAGAAAATTGGGGTAGAGAGGGAAAGAACTTCTGTAGGTCCATTTAGCAGATGAAGAGTCTCAAAAAGGATAAGTAAATTGTCTAAAGTCACACAGCTAGTAAATGGATGAGATGTGAACTGTCTGATTTTAGACTCCATAGCCCAGACTTTTAAAATCTACTGTTTCCTGTGTTAAAAAGGGATGACCTGGAGTTGGGACCTGAACAGCAAGGAGGTTAACATCAGAATAATCTTTCCAGGGCTCAGGAGCAGGAAGGACTTTCTCTAAACAACTCCCAATTCATCGCACTGGTTTTTTGAGACTCTGAAGCCTGGAAAAGTCTGAATGATTGGCCTTTAGTAGTAAAGTCTCACGCTCTTGAGAAAGCATTGACCTCTAAGACAAAGATGGAAGATGGAGCCCACGTCAGGTTTAATGATGGGCGTCCTTGTAGCAGGGCTCAAAGATTTTAGGGCTTCCCTGGTGGCGCAGTGGTTGAGAGTCCGCCTGCCGATGCAGGGGACACGGGTTTGTGCCCCGGTCCGGGAAGATCCCACATGCCGCGGAGCGGCTAGGCCCATGAGCCATGGCGGCTGAGCCTGTGTGTCCGGAGCCTGTGCTCCGCAACGGGAGAGGCCACAGCAGTGAGAGGCCCGCGTACCGCAAAAAACAAAAAAAACAAAGATTTTTAAGATTTTAGAGTGGCAGGGAGGAGAGAGAAGGGGAGGATCTAACAACTTACAGGGAAAACTGCATGGGGAAAAAAATGACCCTCTTTCTTTTTTTAAAAAGAAAAATGGGAGAGGAATAGGAGGAAGGGAAAACACTGTAAACGCACAACAGATTACTACAATTTCTGAGTTTTACCATTATTCTAATTGCTCAATGTATTCCCATATAGACTATTTACTTTGCCACGGTTACCTGTTTGGCTGCGATTTCTTCATCTCGTCCATCTCCAATCACTACGTATGTGACTTTCTTTCCAAACCTTGACACAATTCTCTCGAAGCAGCTCTCCTTACCTGATGAGAAAAAGAAATTTCCTATTAGGACATTCCTCCCTTTCTTTTTTTCAATACCAAAGAAAAGGGTTGCTGCTAGGTTCACCTGCCTGTGCTTAGACAGAATCAGGGCAGCCCGTGTGGTCTGCTTGGTGGGGAGCAGGGGTGGTAGCTAGAGATCCAACAGGCCCTCTGCCCAAAGAATGTGAAATTGTGCCATTCACACAAGACTTTTTAGGCACTGCGCTCTCTAGGTTCTTATTTTAACTTTCACACTGGGGGTGAAGTACCTAAGATCTTAGTGTGAGATGTTTCTATAAACACAGTATGAGAGCTGTGCACACTCCCTCCCTCTTCCACAGCTCCTGTACTTTACAGCATACAAAGCAGTTTCAAAGTGTTTCTTCACTTAATTATCAAAATAATCCGGTGAGATGTGTCCCATCCCCTATTCTGATAGATGGAAATGGACCCAAAGGAATAGTGACTTGCCCCAGATCACAAACAAGCTAGTAGCTAGACTCTGAGCCTCTGACTCCAGAGTCTAGGCTCTGGTCATTGTGTCATGACGAAAGGACGATTTTTGAGGGGAAACCGTTAGTGTAAGAAAAAGAAGTGAAAGTCCCCGATTTCCGGTTAGTAATTAGGAAAAAACAGCCATTTCCTTCCAACTCTACATTTCCCAGAAACAGTCCTAGTCCTGGGCCTTATGTCTTTCAGGAGGGGAGGAGTCTCAGAGTACCAATGAATATGGCAGCAATATTTGTCACATCTGGAATTTCCTATTATATTGTGTAACTGCAACTGAGATCCTGTATCAATGACATTAACCTTGGGAAATGGGTGATTTAAATCCACTGCAGACAGCTCTTAGAAACATGGTGATGTATCAAAATTCAAATCCTACCTGGAACCAACACCTAAACATGCACACATAATACTGCTGTGGCAAAGACACTGTACTTGCATAAGTAAATAAAAAGAAAATTATTTCTCTTGCTCTTCCTTCACCATCTCTTATGCTTTATTTTCCTGCTTCTGCCACCTTCTTCAGTTAAGCAAGGTGCTAACTCTGCTTCCTTTTTATATCCTGCTCCATTAACTTTCTCATCCTATCTTCTTGCCAGATTCAGTGACTGCACCAGGGTTCCTGTGTGAATAAGAAAAAGGTGCCTCTTCCTCAAGGCACTTGAATGCCATCTGCTGGAAAACTGTTGTAATAAATATATAAATATAGACATACACAAATCTAAGATGACTACATCATAACTGACAAGAATCTTTACACCCATACTCAGAAGTCCTGATTGGTACATCTATGCAGCTGCAAGTCTATGACATGCCTAGCCCAGCTGGCACCTCAAACCTGGACCAGACACTAGTCCACTTGGGGCTTCAGTCTCCCACTCTTAAATACAAGGCTTGGCTTAGGTGCACTTAGGTCCCTTTCAGTGCTACCATTTTATAATAGCATTGTCACACCTTATGTTCATATCAAGCATTCAATCCATGTTTGCTAAGTAAATACATTTTAATTTCACAAATGATTAAGGGGATGGCTCTACTCTATGCCTTGAGCTCCAATTTAAACATTAAATAATTCAACTAATAATGAGTTCTTAACATGTTCTTATTAAGTGTTAAAGAGTTATTTGTCTAATTCCATTCCAACTATTAGGTCCTTACCTAAGCCAACCTGTGCTAGACCCACAGTCTAATTTATGATTTATAGAAAAAACTTTTAAGTCGGTAGGATTTTAGAAATTTCCCCCTAAGACCCAACAAAGGGAATGTCTCATATTTAGAAGACAGGGACATAGAGATGTTTTCATTGTCCTGGCCTACAATGATCAAGGAAGAAATACAATTAGGAATGTTTCCTCTAAAAGGATTAAGAGTGAGTTATAACAGCTCAGGGTAAAGAAATAGCCATATGAAAAAATAATTCCAATACAGTTGGTAAATACACTGCTTCCATTTTATACTTTCAAAACAATCCTAGAGATGAGCTTTCCTGTTCAGGAGGCTAAAACCAATGACTAGTCAGCTTACCAAATGTCAAGTGATAGAAGCTGTAACTGCAAGACCAACCAAGCCTTCGGAGAAGATTAGGTTCTTGGGTTTCCTCTATCAGAAAGACTTCTGGGCTTCCCTGGTGGCACAGTGGTTAAGAATACGCCTGCCTATGCAGGGGACACAGGTTCCAGCCCTTGTCCGGGAAGATCCCACATGCCGCAGAGCAACTAAGCCTGTGCGCCACAACTACTGAGCCTGTGTTCTAGAGCCCGTGTGCCACAACTACTAAAGCCCGTGAGCCACAACTACTGAGCCCATGAGCCACAACTACTAAAGCCCGCGCGCCTAGAGCCCATGCTCCGCAACAAAGAGTAGCCCTCACTCGCTGCAACTAGAGAAAGCCTGCGTGCAGCAACGAAGACCCAACGCAGCCAAAAATAAATAATTAATAAATTTTAAAAAAGAAAGAAAAGAAAGACTTCTGACATTTTCAGAAATGATTTTGAGAATTCTCTTAAATGTCCAGATCACAGAGTGTCCATTAAGAGAACTGCAATTCTGAAACCATTTCAGAGGAACCGAACAAACATTTCCTCTCCCTGCTCTCATCTCATAGTCCTGTAAAGGAAAGCCTCAAGCTTCTCACTGTGGTTACCATGGCTCCAGGTACCACTGTAGCTCTGCTAATTAGCTCTGGACCAAATGAGAAAATCACCAAATAAGCACACTTACTGTCAGAAGGAATAAAATCATGTCCATTAGTTTGATGAGCCTCTGAGTGCCAGGATGCAGTATCAAGCACCACAGAATCTACCTTTCAGGTGTGGGGAGGTTAGCGAGTGCTCTGAGTTCTTACAAAATGCATAGTAAAGCAGGGGCAGCAGTAACAAAATCTGAAGGGGGGTTACAGATGTATCTCCCCCATCAAAGCCCTTGTAAATGAAATAATTCAACCATACAAAAAAGAACAGTAAAAAATAAATGCCTGGGCTTCCCTGGTGGCGCAGTGGTTAAGAATCCACCTGCCAATGCAGGGACACGGGTTCCATCCCTGGTCTGGGAAGATCCCACATGCCGCGGAGCAACTAAGCCCATGTGCCACAACTACCGAACCTGCGCTCTAGAGCCCGTGAGCCACAACTACTGAACCCGTGCACCTAGAACCCATGCTCTGCAACAAGAGAAGCCATCGCAATGAGAAGCCCGCACACGGCAATGAAGAGTAGCCCCCGCTCGCTGCAACTAGAGAAAAGCCCTCACGCAGCAATGAAGACCCAACGCAGCCATAAATAAATAAATATTTAAAAAAATAAAAAATAAAATAAATGCCTATATAGCTACCACCAACCCAGCTTTATCAAATCTTAACACTTTAGAGTTGCTTTAGATAAAAAAATATAAAGGGGCTTCCCTGGTGGCACAGTGGTTGAGAGTCCGCCTGCCGATGCAGGGGACATTGGTTCGTGCCCTGGTCCGGGAAGATCCGCCCACGTGCCGCAAAAAAAAAAAAAAAAAAAAAAAAAAAAAAAAAAAAAAAATATATATATATATATATATATATATATAAATGAGATCGTACAGAATTATCTGAAGTTTTCTATTTACCCCTACTTGATGACATTCTTTCTCCTCCTTTCTCTCCCTGAGTGTGTATCCATATACAATGTATGGCTATTATTGTGAACATTTTTTACCTTTATATAAATTATATACCGTACATACTATTTGTAATGTGTTTTTTGTGTTCAGCATTGTTTTTAATACTAATCCTTAGGGATATATGTAGTTTTAGTTCATTCACTTTTTTTTTTTTATAATTCATTTATTTTTAGCTGCATTGGGTCTTCGTTGCTGCGCGTGGGCTTTCTCTAGTTGCGGTGAGCAGGGGCTACTCTTCGGTGCGGTGCATGGGCTTCTCATCGTGGTGGCTTCTCTTGTTGTGGAGCATGGGCTCTAGATGCGCGGGCTTCAGTCGTTGTGGCGCACGGGCTTAGCTGCTCCGCGGCATGTGGGATCTTCCCAGACCAGGGCTCGATCCCATGTCCCCTGCGTTGGCAGGCGGATTCTTACCACTGCGCCACCAGGGAAGCCCCAGTTCATTCACTTTTAGCTGCTATACAGTATTCCATTGTTTGACTATTCTATTTTCTGTTCATAGACAGGTTCATGTGCTGTTTCTAATTATTTTCTACTATGAACAAGGCTGTATCAAAAAAAAAATCCTCGCACATATCTCCTTGTGAAAATGAGAATAAACTCAAGGGAAGGAGCTGGCATATTTCAAGCTTTGCAGGTCACATGATCTCTGTTGCAATTATTCAACTCTGCTACTGTAGTGTGAAGCAGCTATGGAAATGATTAGACATGGCTCTGTTTCAATAAAACTTTCCAAAAACAGGTAGTGGGCAGAATTTGGTACGTGGGTTATAGTCTGAGACCCCTGCTCTCGAGTATAAATATCTAAAAGTAGAATTGCTTGGTCATAGGGTTATGCACATCTCAAACGTTACTAAACATTGACAAACTGTTTTCCAAAAAGTTATATCCATTTTCAATCCCACTAGCAGAGTAAGTTCTCATTTCCTTGACAAAGTTTGGCACTGTCAGACTTAAATTTTTGTCAATCTAATAGACGAGAAAGGCATCACATTTTAATTTGCATTTCCTTAATTTGCAGATCCTTAATTGGTGAGGTTAAAAAACTTTTCATATATGTTTACTAACAATTTGGGTTACCTTTTCTGCAAATTGGCTGCTCCAAGGTTTGTGCCTACTTTTAAAATTTATGTTGTCTGTTGCCTATTGATCTACAGGAGTTCTTTATAGATTCTGTATACTAATCAACAAGTAAATGTATTGCAAGTATCTTCTCCCAGTCTGTGTTCTGTCTTGTCACTTTATGTCATCTTTCACTGTATATAAAATTAAAAGCTTCACACAATCAAAATGATTTTTTTCTGTTTTTTTTTTTTTTAAGTACTATTTTTGGGGTCGCTTAAATGAGATCCCTCCCTACCTTAAGGTCATACAGATACTCTTCTATTTTCTCTTCTAAAAATTAACGTTTTGCATTTCATGGTAAATTTTTTATCAACCTGGAATTTATTTTTGCAAATAGCATAAAGAAGGAATACAGAATCTGCTTTTCTCCCCCGTATGGATAACCCAATTATCCGAGCACCACTGACTGAAGGTAAGTTCCATGAGGACAGAGGATTTTGTCACTGCTATGTTCTGAGTGCCTTGGCAATGCCTGACATTTTTTAATCTAGTAGATAACTACAGCTTATCTTCAAATGAGGACTGTCTCCTTGGCTGCAATAGGGAAGTAGGAACTGTAGGCACAGACTAAAGGGTCTGGAGGGGTAAGGAGATAGTCGTCATAGTCCTCTTTCCCCGGGCCATGTACAGCATATAAGATTAGAGTGACACATTCGGCTGCCTTCTCAGCCAAACAAGTTGGTTTTATATAAATCTGGTGCCAATTCATTAATCAATTCAGCAAATATTTATCGAGTACTTACTATTTCATGTACTTAGAACTGAATACATTTTTAGGGGATAAAAAATATCTGCACATACACAGTCTCATTTGATTTTCAAAACCTCTCTGGTAGTTTTTCATCTTATATGAGAAAACTGAGGCTCAGGAGATATAGTAATTTCCCCAAAAGCTAATAAGTGGGGGAGTTAGGACTCTATCCTAGTCCTTAGTTTTTTGTTTTTGTTTTTCCTTTTCAAAAAAGTATGGTAAAAAAACACATAACATAAAATTTACCATCCTAACCATTTAAAAATATACGTTTCAATAATATTAAGTATACTCACACTGTTGTGCAATAATTCTCCATAACTTTTCATCTTACAAAACTGAAATTCTATACCCATTAAGCAACAACTCCCTATTTCCCCTCTCCCCAAGCTCGTCTTAACCACCATTCTATTTTCTGTTTCTATGAATCTGACTACTCTAGGTACCTTATACATGAGTGGAAACATACAGTATTTGTCTTTCTGTGATTGGCTTACTTCACTTAGCATAATGTCTTCAAGGTTCACACATGTAGTAAGCATATGACAGGATTTCCTTCCTTTTTAAGGTTGACTAATATCCCACTGTATGTATATACCACATTTTGTTTATTTATTCATTTGATGGACGGTTGGGTTGCTTCCACCTCTTGGCTACTATGAATAATGCTGCTATGAACATAGGTGTGCAAATATTTCTTTGAGATCTGCTTTGGATTCTTTTGGATATATACCCAGCAGTGGGATTGCTGGATCACGTGATAGTTCTAATTTTTGAGGAACCGCCATACCGTTTTCCACAGCAGCTGCACCATTGTACAATCCCACCAGAAGTGCACAAGGGTTCCAAATTCTCCACATCCTTGCCAACACTTGTTATTATTATTATTTTTTTATAGCAGCTATCCTAACGTGTGAGGGATTTAACCATTTTAAAGTGTATATCATAGTCCTTGATTTTTAATCCAGTGCTTTTTTGATTATACTACATTACAGTGCACTCTCTGTGAAAGAGGAATTTGAAATGAGGCATAGTGGATTTCTAAACTAGATATTATGTTCTTTCAAATATTATAAAAGAAAAGAGCATGATAAATTTTAAGTCCGACAGACCTGGATTCGAATCCTGTTTATGTAACTTACTAGCTGTAAAGTCTTGAGCAAACTACATAACTGATAAACCTGAACTGCCCCATCAGTAATGTCAGGAGAAGAATGCTGTGAGGATTATAGATATATGTATATATAAAGTATCTAACTGAGGAACTGGTAAATAATAAGCACATCCTAAGTAGCAAGTATTATTGTAAGGCTAGTGACAAGAAACAGAATTGAACCCGTACCAATTTTGGTAGCACTGTAGATGTTTTCAATAGGAAATATTTCTCCTAGCCCATAGAGGAGAACCTTGGCCAGAGCTGGAACCAGTTGGGTTGTAGTGATCAGAACATTCACACAATTCTTTCTGGAAGGGAGAAAGAGGGAAAAGAAAAGAAAAAGGTGAAATCAAACCAAACTGCGAACAAGAATTCAAATGGATCTTCTCTGTAGGACCTACTTGTGAAAAATTAACCTCAAAGTGCCTGGGGCATGGTATCTGTTCAGTGCCAATGTTCACTTTTTGCTCTAATTATCTCAGGTTTATTTATTTTCCCAATTAAAGGACAGAGATTTCTGTGGTGGACACAGAGCAGCAACTTGATTCTTGCCTCACTTCCTTCTGACCATTCTAGCTCACCGCACTGTTAGCAAACCCCACCAACCACGGCACTGATACCACACTCCAGAAAACACAATGAGGCTTTCAGTGACAGTGCCATTTCATCTGAATGAGATATGACTGAAGTGCTTGCTCTCTGCTCATCACACAATGGCAACATAAATTTCAGAAGACATATTATTTTCACAAGTCCTTTACCTTCACAGATATCCACCCCTTGGTGTCAGTTTTACTGTTTAGTAGGCTGTGAACCTGGAATTCTTGCTTTGAGGGAGGGACGAATAAGGGTAGGTTATTTATTTCCCATTCTAAGCATCAAGCTCAAATTCCCTTAATCTGCTTCATGTACCCTTTTCCTTCTCTTTTTTCAAGTTATTTATTTTTGGCTGCATTGGGTCTTTGTTGCCGTGCGTGGGCTTTCTCTAGTTGCAGCGAGTGGGGGCTACTTTTCCTTGCCTGCACAGGCTTCTCATTGTGGTGGCTTCTCTTGTTGCGGAGCACAGGCTCTAGGCGCACAGGCTTCAGTAGTTGTGGCTGGCGGGCTCCAGAGCGCAGACTCAGTAGTTGTGGCGCAAGGGCTTGGTTGCTCCGCGGCATGTGGGATCTTCCCGGACCAGGGTTGGAACCCATGTCCCCTGCACTGGCAGGCGGATTCTTTTTTTTTTTTTTCAGGCGGATTCTTAACCCCTACACCACCAGGGAAGTCCCTGTACTCTTTTTCTTTTGAATCCGCCTTCCTGAGTAGGTTTTGCTACATTTCTCTAGCTCTTCCTACACTTAGGATATTTGTGATATAGCTCCTACATGTATTCTTTGATGTCACCAGGTCCACCCATGTCCTGGGCTGGAGATTCTGGGTTACTGAGTATAATTTAGTGAGCAAAAAGTAAGAGAAAAGAAAAAAGCTTTCAAAACTCTTCCGTGTGCTTTTAGAGTAAAATGACCTTGCCTCCCACCTAACCGAATACTTCCCTGCATCATTTGAACTCTTCTCACCCCTGTCCCACAGTCTGTTTTAGGGAATGGCCTATCCTGGACTAGGGTGGAAGAAAGCGTCTCTCTGAGAGGATGAAAACTAAAAGAATTATTTCCATACCTGGACTGGATGAGAAGTAAGGACTTCAATGCAGTTCCTAACCAGGAATCTGTTAAAACTTCAATTTCTGCTCTTAGTCTCTGCAGTGCTTCCTTTCTCTGGGGACTGAGGAGCCCTTTGGGAATAAAAGTAGACACATTCATCATTTGACAACATCCTGGCTGGCATAGAGAAAGCGACTTCTAAATTCAATTTGGAAATAGTGTGAGTTACTGAAATATTCTACTGAGCTAACACATCTCTCTCCTTGATAAAACCCTAGCCTACTCAAAATGCCTTTTTTACTTTCTTCACCAAAATATTTTGCTGGGGGAGGGGGGAAGTGCATAATCACAACAACAAAATCAGCTGATAGAAACACTGTGATTAGGTTCTGGCAGAGGCTCTTTCTTTCATCACCAACCGGTAACGTAATTTGCAGACCAGTGGACCATACTTTGAGTAGCACTGCTTTAGATGTAACATCAAGAACCAAAGGGGGAAAAATTACAGATGGAGAGTCCACAGCATTTCCAATCTCTTTCTAAAGAAACCGAGGCCCACGGAGGAAAGGGGGCTGCCTGAGAATACACAGCAAGTTAGTGGCTTTTGGTCTCAGAAATCTTCCCACTATCATACACTGCTCCCACAGTGACTGCTCTCACCCCCTTCAGAACACATCAACCTGAGATCCCAGGTTCAATCACCAGCTTTCTGAAAGTCATTTATTTGTACTGTACTTCTGAAACAACTCCAGCTGATAAGAGACTAAAACACTTCTTTAAGATCAGATGATAAAGCACAAAACAAAAAATTCATCTGATGGGAGCACGTTACCTGACACTTGGGTTACAATATTCAAGTAATAAACCTGGCTCTGAATTTTCTGTAGTGAAGGTAAAAAGAGAAATTCTGCATTCTATTACCAACACTCCATAAAAACAGAAGTCATTTCTATGAGTAGAACTGTGTTTTCAGTCTGATGGTTTTTCACAATGCAAGCCTAGAATTAGATGACTCTCAAAATTTCTGATAAAACAAAAACCAAACAAGTATCTATATGTCATGTATGACATATACATAAGCACGCATATGTCATATATTTAATATCATGTGGCACTTTTGTTAATTCATATTTTACAAAATACAGGTGGATATTACTTTTACTATGTTCCCCAGGGTGGGCTCAGGGGAGTCTCACAGAGGGTTATATGTCACTTTCTTCAGGAAACCAGGTCCAGACACTCACTGGGCAGAGAAAGGACCAGAGACTTAGGTTGTATATGAAAACGAACAAAAGAAAGGCTAATGTCTGTGAGAGAAAGAGCAAAAAGACTTGGTTACCGAAATAAAGAGTACTGGCTCTGAATCATGAAGAAAAAAAAGCAGTAAAGAAAGGAATCTGAAAAAAGTAAATAAATTAGATTCCCAAAAGCCCAGATGCCTATGATTTTTTCTGGTATCGGAGCACTGTAACAGGAATGCACCAAACGGATCTTTGAAGCCCTATTTTTACTTTCTGCCCCACACTGTAGTAGTGGTATGGTAGGTAGGAGGGCTCTCTTGACCTGAGGTAATATACTTCTAGGCAGTCTATGGAATCCCTGAAACTTCACACAACATTTTGTGCGGATGGAGGTGTTCGAGGGTGACGGTTCACAGTTTTCAATATTTTCTCACAAGGGTATATCACTAAAAAAGGAATTGCATGAATGTAAAGTGCAGTGGACCAAGAGTTCGGGATTCCAGTTGTGGTATGGTCACTAATTTGCTATGTGACCCGACCTTGTTACCCTCATGATGGACCACCAATTTTCTCAAGTGCAAAATGAAGGATTTAGATTAGTTCCCTACTGTCTCTTCTAATTTGAATAATCTATGGCTAATTAATTAATTCCAAATAATAGAATTTTAGGCACAATGGCACCTGACATTTGAGATATATCTGGGCAGAAAGAACTTCCAAGGTCCTTCAAATCACAATGCATGGATACTGCCAACCTATCATCCGGGACCTAGTTTTCCATCCACTATAAACCTGGTTGCTAGTTCTACCTGACCTGCCCCAATGGCTATGTACATCTGTTCAAAAATATGGCAACCTATTAAATATTACTGATAGTAGTTGTGACCCCAGAAAAAAACACATGCCATCAAACATAATCTATGGAACACATTTCCTTTAAAAAAGGCATCTATCTAAAAAGAACAAGAGAATTTTGTGAAGTTATACCAAGAGAAGTCCATGAGAAATGCAGAACTTCCTCCCCAGAGGGTTTCAATCAAACCTGTTTTTTAAATACAGAGTTAAAATGTTACTGTGGCACAAATTCATAAGTCAGGGAGCCCTAAGGAAACTCTGGAAAAGAAAACAGGAAATCAGAACAAAACAGAAAATTAGCTGGTTGTATGCCACACTTACCAGCCACATTGCTTTTATGCTTATCATAGATTTCTCTCACTTTTCGGTAACGGAAAGCCAGTTTCCTCATCCAGTCCACACCTCCCTGGACACCCACAGAGGAACCATGGCTGCCACTACCTCCTGAGCCACTGAAACCATCTGTTGAGAAACTGTAGTTGCTGTAGAGAGAGAGGATGATGAAAATTAAAATCTATACTGCATGGAGTTTTTGGTTGTATGTCACCTGGGATTGATTCTCTGTCGTATTCCTGATATCTGAGAGCAAGGCTTTGAGAATCTTCTTTCTTTTTTTTTTTTTTTTTTTTGCGGTACGTGGGCTTCTCACTGTTGTGGCCTCTCCCGTTGCGGAGCACAGGCTCTGGACGCGCAGGCTCAGTGGCCATGGCTCACGGGCCTAGCCGCTCCGCGGCATGTGGGATCTTCCCGGACCGGGGCACGAACCCGTATCCCCTGCATCGGCAGGCGGACTCTCAACCACTGCGCCACCAGGGAAGCCCGAGAATCTTCTTTCTTAATCTCTGTATGTCAGAGTCTATCTTTTCATCAGTCCTCCATCTCACCCCTATTACTTCTATCAAAGAAAGGATGGAAAGGGAGAGCAAGAGAGGCAAGACTAATTCAAGCACCAGCATCCCCTAGAGGTTGGCTTCAGACAGACCATCTTTTCATTAATGACAGAAAATACCTTACAGTGAAAAAAAACCAGAATACAAAACTTTTGTGTACACACACACACACACACACACACACAATGATTGCAACTATGTAAAAAGGAGAAACGTGAAAAAATAATGGAAGGAACTAACCCCAAATTCTAATAATAGGAAGAAAATGGGAATGTTTTCCTTCAGTGATCTGTTGGCTAGTTTAGTAAGTTCATGGGTCACTGTAGTGGCTATAAAATATGTCCACAAATTCTTTAATACTCCTCTCTTCTAACTTTGCTCCCTGTAGGTATGGACTGTATTTGAACGTAAACAGAATGTGGTGGAAATGACGGTGTTGGACTTTAGAGACCAGGCTTCTCTTACAGCACTTGCTCTAAAAGAAGTCAGCTGTCAGAGGAGAACACTCAAGCTGCCCCATGAAGAGGCACATAGTGAGGACTGAGGCCTCCTCCTATCAGCCACACATGGAAGCAGGTCCTCCAGCTCCAACCAAGCCTTCAGATGATTTTAGCTTCAGCTATCTTGATTTCAATCTCAGAGACCATGATTCAGAACTACCCAGCTAAGTCACTTTCAAGTTCCTGACCTACAGAAACTATGAGATGATAAATGGTAACTGTTTTAAGCTACTAAATTTTCGGGTAATTTGTTACACAGCAATAGACAACTATTATAGTTAAACAGGTTGGGAGGGATTAATACTTCCTAAGTCAAGATTTCCAAATGACTGACAGAATTAGAGACAACTTGGTTCAATCAGAAGTGAAAATAGAGGTCAGTGTGAAATTCTATATTTAAGAAAATAAAGCTGCCAAGACAGACGATAGGTAATTACTAGTTAGCCATATGTATAAGAGAAAAAAAAAATACTAGGGTTCAGAGTGGATTGTAAACTGCTTCAGACCAGGCTTTTTCCTAAGGTGAGTAAAATCTCTTAAGACTGGTGCCCTCCAAGGCTGTGGAAGACACAGCATACACGACTGAATCTGCTCCAGAAGTGAAACCTTTCTATCCTTCTTGGCACCAAAGGGTTACGTCCTTACTAAGTGATGTGTCCAGTTCTGCTCTAGATTTGAGAATTCACAGAGGAAACAATTTTAGGGTAGACACACGGAAAAACTTTTTGCCTATGAAAAGGGATAAACATTAAAACAAATTAACATGAAAAGATGTGACAACTTTTTTTCTAAACGTCTTTAAATGTATAAGGTAGATAAATTTTTGGATTATTCTTAGCTAAGACTACTGAGCTAGAAGACAGTAGCCAAGAGAGAAAGGAGGAGACTGAGCAAGCATTTTGCCACTGAGACCTCCTTGGTTTAGCATTCACTGTGATATTAATGTTTAAGATTGTCTTCCATAGGGTCACTCCTGACACCATCAGACCCCCCCACAATTAATTTCCTTGGTGAAATCCTTGATGCTTATTTGTATGTAAAACCAATCAATCTGGAAGCGCACTTTTCCCGACTGAAAATCTGGCCAAAGAGAAACTAGTATATCCTTTACTTTGGAATGCTTTTTTCTCATTCCACCATGCTACCCATTCATCAGGGTCATACTTAAATTCTACTGTGCTGAGAGGCCACTCCAATGTTGGCACCACCTGCTCCCCACACCCATCAGAATTACTTTCTATTCTGTGTTCCATCACATTTTCTATTGTCACCTTCTCACACTACATGCCATCATTAACTATGTTTGTTTCTATCTCCTCTAATAGATTGTGAGCCCTTTTAGGGCTGTGTCTTATTCATCTTTCTTTTCCTCTGAACCTAGACAGTGTCTTGTGCATAACAGGTGTACTGATGTTTAAGACATCATTGTTTTTATCACCTCAAGTCTTGGCCATTGTCATCAGAAGCCACATCTTCCACATGCACCTGGTCACACTCCTGTTAAAAGACAAAACCACACATTATTTCAGTCCAGGGAGCAGAAGTGCTATTACCACCACAATATATTGTAAAAATACCACAAACAATGGCGAGGTGATGAAATACCTTATGGTCTCTTATGTGTGGAGGATCACTCTCACCCCCCTTGCTGTTCAACTTCTTTTAAGGCCTAATTTACATTCCTCAGTCTTCATGAAATCTTCCTTAACCATCCCAACCCTCAGTTATGCTCTTATCTCAATAGTTCATTTTTCCAACAGTCCACGGGTATAAACACAAGCTCCGTTACACTGTCAGGTGTGCCTATGTTCTACACTAGACTGTAAGTCCTATTACATTGTAGGCCTCTTATAGCACGACCATGCCTTACATCTCCTTTGTACCCCTCTAGTCTAGTCCAGTGCCCTTATATAGCATGTACTCAATATATTTTTGCAGATGAAACAGATGCTGGTAGAGTGCGTGTGGTATCAAAACTGAGAATTACTGAAACAGAAATTTGTAAATTCAAACTTAGGAATTAGAAGAGGTCATCTAAGTCAATCTCCTCATATTCTAAAAGTGAGGTAAAACGATTTGCCCAAGGTCATAAAACTAGTGAGTGGTAGAAAGAAACCAGAAGGAGCCTGGGTCTTCTAATCTGAATCCAAGGTTCTTTCCTCTAAGCCCACACTACTACTGACATAAAACGCCACCCACTGCCTAACTGACAGATTCATTCCTCTGACACCACCTAGGGTGGTGCCGTGATGTCCACCTGCATCAGAATCCTCTGGGGAAGATTTTTAAAAATGCACATTTTTGAACAGAATTTCTGTGACTGAAGTCCTAGAATCTTCATTTTTAACAAGCTCCCCAGGTGATTCTTATGCCCCCTAAAGTTGAGAACCACTGACCTGGGGGGCAGGAACACATTCAGGTCAAATTCTTCACAGAACTTTCAGTCCTGAGTGAGGACTATGTCTAGAAAATCATTACAAATACAATTTGGCAACAATTACTGGCACATAGTAGGTTTTCAATAAATGTTTGCTGAATAAAACTATAATGTCCCAACTTATCAACATGTGAAGTTGAGGGAAGATTAAAGCACTGTGGAGCTTACACAAAAGTGTTGGAGTTTAGAGCCCTATTAATTTAATTTGTTGGAGAATTGTCTGTTGAGTAGAACTAGACTGTATTTTAAAAGAAAGAGGATTACTTCATGTTCATTTTACTTTAAAATTGTATTTACTTTAAAATTTTCTTTGTTTAAAAAACTAGGTAATATATGTAGTACACAGTTCAAAATTCAAAAGGACATTAGGTGACAAGTCTGCTCCTTCCCACCTCTGTGTCCCAGCAACACATTCCCATCCTGAGATAGAACAACTGTTACTAGTTTGTTGTGTATGGTAACTGCTTAACTGAGGCCCAGAATGGGGAGATAACTTTCCTAACTTGGTACTTGCAGTCTGGTCTCCTGATTCCCAGTCCTGTGCTCTTTCCACTACATGATGTTCACCTCAAAGATGAACTCAAATGTCAAAACCAAAAAAATTAACCAAGAAGCTCTCAGTGTTTCCTGGTTTCCCTCCACCTAACTATAAAATGATCTGACATCAAGGCTAACCTACATATGGACAATAAGCACGTATAAAATACAATGAGTTAGAGTAGCCATCTATAGATCTGACAAATCAAGAGGCTATCTTTTAAGAAGATAAAACTGAAAAACATTCAAGAGTACAAATAATCAAAGCCACCTTCTATATGTTATTTAATATAGCTGAATAAATTGGAATGTTGGTTTATATATCAGTGTTTTGCCTGATGGGGTGGCACTGCCCCTAGAGCTAGATCACTTCCAAATAGGCTAACAAAAATCAAGTTTTTGAGCCAATAAAACTGAAGCCCAGAACTAAGACTGTGGTGACCTAACCAAGGCACTATTCCTTCAAGACTATGTACACCCAAGTGCCGAGCTGGCCTCTCCATACCTACCCTGTCTAACCACATTTCCTCTAAATACAAAAAGCACAGGCTCAATAAATAGTTATTGAGCAAAGTGTTTCACTGAAGTGCAGAAACAATTTAAAATGCTTACCTCTAAGTCATTGAAAAAGAGATGCGTGTCAGCCACTTCAAAAATCATTTCTTCCATTGTTAAACCTGAGCCAATCACTACTGTTGGGTCCTGAAAGACAATAAGAGAATAATTTGCTTGACTTGGCACTCACAGCATTGGCTCTTATCTTTAAATGTTTCAAAATAGTTTGGGTCAAGGCCAAAACAACACTGGCCCACAACAGTGCTTCTCACTCTTACTGATGCAATTTCATTCACAGTTATAAGAATCTGGGATTGTGCAAAGTTAAACATTTCAGGACTTTAGGACTTTAGTTTCTAGAAAACTTAACCCACTTAAAAAAAAAACCAACACTTAATTTTTGGAGAAATTCTGTTTCAGGAGAAATTCTAACTATCACTGAAATATTGCTCTTATAACACCCATTATCGTCCCCCCCTACCTCACACACACAGTACAACACCAGAAGTCAGTAATCCGACAATCTCAACAACCAGGAAATCAGAAAAGAAATAGATGCAGGAAAACCAATGCATGTAGCTTTAAAATGAACTATCAGACCTTCCCTTAGAGGCAGTATGCTCTTATTTTATATACTCTCATTACCAGTCTTGTTATATAGTATATGAGCTTATGTCAGCTTGCCAGTCTAGATACTAAAAAGCCTATGGGAAAGTACTTCTAACAGAAACATTGGTGACAATAAGAAATAATTAGGAGCAGTAAAAGTAGGAAAGCAAAGGAGGCTGATATTTTTATAAAATTTATTCATAGAAACTGAAAAATAGGAGTCTGGAGGTCATTTAGTACAGAAATATACAGCCAGTACCTCAAAAACAGCTCATCCCTCTATCAAAACTGATGTTAATACTGATGACTAAAGTTAAATTCTGCTTGGCATATTTCATTTAAGAAGGTATATAATCTATTTTATTTTATTTTAAGGTTTTTTTTAAAAAGATTAATTAATTAATTTAGACTGTGCCGGGTCTTAGTTGCGGCATGCGGGCTTCTTAGTTGCGGCATGCGGACTCTTCAGTTGCGGCAGGCGTGCAGGATCTAGTTCCCCAACCAGGGATTGAACCTGGGCCCCCTGCATTGGGAGCGTGGAGTCTTACCCACTGGACCACCAGGGAAGTTCCTAAGAGGGTATATAATCTATTTTAGAAAGATATTTTATATTTTAAATGTACAGATCTGGTATATTCTCAGCTAAATGGAATGCTCAGTTTGGGCTGTTATATGTGACATAGGGATAACAGACTAGTCTTTGGAGTAGATAATCCTGAGACTCCACTCTGTTTTGAGCCTCAGTCCCATACTTAGTCTTTGCAAAATACCACTCTCCAACAACTTCAGCTTTCAGTACTGGTCCCAGGTCTAGTCTCTACCTTTATCATCAGCTCTGCCTGACCATGTAGTCTGCCTGGTATAAGCCATCGGGTGAAGTTTTATGTGAAAGGTGAAAGGTCAACAGGGTAAGATGGAGATAACAGAGACAGTGATTTTGGTTACCTGCACACATAGTCAGGAGAGGGACAGTTACAACAAAGGAAGAAAGACTCAAATTACCTTTCCATACTTCTGGGCATAGGATCCAGTAAGAAGGGAGTGGAAGATGATGATGGTTTCATCTAAGTCCCACAGAAATACCCGCTGAGTGAGGAAAATATTTTAAAAAATGAGTGAGCATCTTTTTTAATCGTAATGGAATGAGACAAGAAATCAATAACAGAAGGAAAACTGGAAAATTCACACATCTGTGAAAATTAAACAATAATCTTAAGCAACCAATGGATAAAAAAGAAATAAGTGAAATTAGAAAATACCTTGAGATGAATGAAAACCACAAACAACATACTGAAATTTATGGGATGCTGTGAAAACAATGCTAAGAAGGAAATTTATAGCTCCAAATGTGTACCTTAAAAAAGAAGATCTCAATCAAAAACCAAACTGCACAGTTTAAGTTGCCAGAAAAAGCCAGTAGAAGGAAGGAAATAATAAAGGTTAGAAGAGATAGATAAAGCAGAGGGTAGGAAAAAAATAGAGAAAATCAACAAAACCAAAAGTCGGTTCTTTGAAGAGATCTACAAAATCGACAACTTTTAGCTAGACTGGCTAAGAAAAAAGAGAGAGGACATAAATTACTAAAATCAGAAATAAAAGTGGGACATTATTACCAATTTTACAGAAATAAGAAGGATTATAGGAAAATACTATGAAGAGTTATACACCAACAAATAATCTAGATGAAATGAACAAATTCCTAGAAATTCACAATGTGCCAAAACTGACTCAAAAAGAAATAGAAAATCTGAACAGATCTTTAACTGGAGGAGGTTGAATCAATAATAAAAAACATCCCAAGAAAGAAAAGCCCAGGACCAGATGGCTTCACTGCTGAATTCTACCAAACACTTAAAGAAGAATTAACACCAATCCTTAAGATCTTGCAAAAAAATTGAAGAGGAGGGAACACTTCCTAACTCACTCTATGAAGCCAGCATTACCCTGATACTGAAGACAAAGACACTGCAAGAAAACTGCAGACCAATTCTCATATGGACAGTGATGCAAAAACCTCAACAAAATAGTGGCAAACAATATTCAGCAGCATATTTAAAGAATTATAAATCATGACCAAGTGGGATTTGTTCCCAGAATGCAAGAATGGTTCAACATAGAAAAATCAATGTAATATACTGCATTAACAGAATAGAGGAAAAAACCCACATGGTCATCTCAATTGATGCAGAAAAAGCATTTGACAAAATTCAACACACTTTCATGGTAAAAACACTCAATAAACTAGCAACTTCCTCACCATGATAAAGGACATATATGAAAAACCTACAGCTAATATCATACTCAATGGTGGAAAATTGAAAGCGTTACCCCTGAGATTAGGAATAAGAGAAGTATGCCTGTTTTCACCACTTCTATTCAAATGGTACTGGAAATTCTAGCCAGAATAAACTGGCAAGGAAAGGTGAAAAAAGGTACTCAAACTGGAAAAGAAGAAGTAAAATTACCTCTGTTCGCAGACGACATGATTTATACATAGAAAACCCTTAAGAATCCACAAAAAATTGTTGAGAGCTAATAAATGAATTCAGACATCAGCTGTATTTCTATAAGCTTGCAATGAATAATTCTAAGAGGAATTTAAAACACAAAGCATCAAAAATAATAAAATATTTAGAAATGAATTAAATAACAGTTCAGGACTTGTACACTGAAAACTATAAAACATCGCTGAAGGAAATCAAAGAGGACACACCTAAATAAATGTAAAGACATTCCATGTTCATGAATAGAAGACTTAATATTGTTAAGATGACAATACTACCCAATGTGATCTACAAATACAATGCAATCCCTATCAAAATCCCAACAGTGTTTTTTAAAGAAACAGAAAAACTCATCCTAAAATTTGTATGAAATCTCAAGGGACCCTGAAGAGCCAAAATAATCTTGAAAAAGAACAAAGTTGGAAGACTCACACTTCCTGATTTCAAAACTTACTACAAAGCCACAGTAATCAAAACAGTGTGATACTAGCATAAGGACAGATATACAGACCAATGGAATAGGTGAGAGAGCCCAGAAATAAATGCTTATATATATATATGTGCTCAATTGATTTTTTTTTTGCCAAGGATACCAAGACCATTCAATGGGGAAAGGAAACTGTTTCCAAAACAAGGTCCTGGGAAAACTGAATATCCATGTGCAAAAGAATGAAATTAGATCCCTACTTCACACTATGTACAAAAATTAACTCAATATGGATCAAAGACCTAATTTTAAGAGCCGAAACAATAAAATGCTAGAAGAAAACACAGGTGAATATCTTCATAATCTTGTTTCCTTAAATATAACACCAAAAGCACAAGCAATAAAAGAAAAATAGAAATTTACCAGAATTTAAAACTTTTAAGCATCAAAGGATACTATCAAGAGTGAAAAGACAATCCATAGAAAATATCTGCACATTATATATCTGATAAGGGATTAATATCTAGAATATATAAAGAATTCCTAACATTCAACAACAAAAAGACAAACAATCCAATTTAAAAATGGGCAAAGGATTTGGACATTACTTCAAATAAAACAGACAAATGGCCAATACACACATGAAAAGATATTCAACATTATTAATCATTAAGGAAATGCAAATCAAAACCACAATGAGACACCACTTCACACCCATTAGGATGGATTATGCAAAAAATGGGAAATAACTGGAACCCTGGTACATTGCTGGTAGGAATGTAAAATGGTGTAGTCATTTGGAAAACATTTTGGTGGCTCCTCAAAAAGCTGAACATAGAACTACCATAGGATCCTGCAATTCTACTCCTGGGTTTATACTTTTTCAAATAATTGAAAAGAGGTACTCAAAGAGATACCTGTACAGCAGTGTTATAGCAGCCTTATTCACAATAGCTCAAAGGTGAAAAAACCCCAAGCGTTCATCACAGATGAAAATGGATAAACAAAATGTGGTGTATATACACAATGGAATTATTCAGCCATAAAAAGGAATGAAGTTCTGATATACGCTACAGCATGGATGAATCTTGAAAACATTATGCTAAGTGAAGTAAGCCTGACACAAAAGGATAGATTTTGTATGATTCCACTTATATGAACTATCTAGAATAGGCAAATTTATAGTGACAGAAAGTAGAACAGAGGTTACCAGGGACTAATAGGAGGGGAGAATAGGGAATTATTGCTTAATGGGTGCAGAGTTTTTGTTTGCGATCATGAAAAACTTCTGGAAACAGATAGCAGTAACAAACAACACTGTGAATGTACTTAAAATTGCACATTTAAAAAATGGTAAATTTTATATTATATATACCTTACCACAATTTAAAAAATGAGTGAGTTCTCCGTTTTTTCCAAGAAATATATCAGGTCTTTAGATTTTTTTTCCTTCTCCTCCTGCCCTCCCCGCTGCCCCCAGTAACAAAAGGGAAGAGAGGTTTCAAACATAGCCTCAATTTACCTATGTCTTCTGAACACCTGTCAATGGACTCATTTTTAAATATGGCTTTTCCCTCTTATTAAATGATCACATTATAGAAAAATTGAAGAAAGAAAACAAAAGGATTAATATCAAAACTCCATTATTATTAGAATTTTGTATGACTTTCTAGTCTTTTAATAATGAAGCCAAATGTATGCCCATAATAAATTCCTACAGTGTTTAAACTACAGAATAAGTGAGAGCCAATCTCATTAATAAGTTACCAGGTCTGGCGGCATGCTTCACAGAAACTTGTCCTAAAGCACTTTAGTTCTCTCATTTTACTTTGAGATTTTTAAATGGAGAACAGTATATTACTTGTGACACCCTCTGCTTTCTGAATATGATGCATTATTCTTTCTGTTCTCCTCTGGAATATAGAAAACAGTTTGTTCTTTCCCTTAAAAAGTGACCTGGATACCTAAATTCAAAAAAGCTTTTTCAATGCTCTTGGTGAAAAGGATCTGAAAGTGATATGGTACGATATGGGCATAGAGTAATGTGTTTTTACATTTCTCTTTTCACTTGGCCAATTAATTTTCTCTTGCTCAGGAATTATAGGGTATACAACACAGAACCACATAATCTCATGAGTTTCAGATATATATTTGATAAATTTAAGAAATGAGAAAAAAAAAAAGGTTGCAACTCAAATGAGTTTCTTCCCATACTTCTAATTCACTGTCCTGGGAAGAGCTGGCATCAGCTTTCCTCTTGCCCCGGTTCTTGCCAGTCATGTTTTTCCTGGACTGGTCATCAGCGTCTTTACTTGGTGTAGTCTGGGTCAAAGATGGGCTTGTAGAAGGATCTCCTGGAAAGGAAAAGTGAGACACTGGTATTGCCAGTGTAGTCACAGGCTATAAGAACCAGAGCAGAATGGTCAGCAGGTTCTCTGCCCTTAAGAATCATGTTGCAGGGATAAAGGCTGGAAAACCAAACTTTACTTAAGCAATTTGGAAATGTAGACCAAACATCACGAAGAGAGTTATAACTAGAATTTATATGCCTGCCTCCCAATGGAAAAACACATCTATAAGGTCATTTTGCCAAAAAAATAAATTAAACCTGAACCTGATCAAGCTTCTAGATCAGGGTTTCTCAACTTGGCACAACTGACCTTTTTGGACCAGATAATTTTTGTTGTGAAGGGACGTCCTGTGCACTGTAGGATGTTTGGTTAAGCAGCATTCTCGGCCTCTACCCACTAGATGCCAGTAGCAACCCCTTCCCAGTGTGACAACCAAAAATGTGTCCATACATTGCCAATATCCCTGGGTGTGGGGGCATGGGGGTGGAGGCAGGGGGCACAGAACCACCTCTAGCTGAAAAACCACTGCTCTAGATCCATTTACCACTTTAAATAAAATACAGAAGGCAGTGGGCTGTGGTAAACTACCTTCTAAGGTTATAATTGGCGAAATTTAGACTGAGAAATGGTATGGGACAAACAATCTATTGATTGTTTCTTCAACAAATAAATTACCATCAGAAATAAAAAGAGATGGGGGAATTTATAGGTTAAAACAAAATATCCACCAATCACAATGTATGGACCTTACTTGGATCTTATTTTAAACAAACTGTAAAAAGAAAAACAAAACTCCTAACATTTATGAGAAAACTAGAAATATGAATACCCTTTGGTATTTTAGGTTATTAAGGAATTATTGTTGAATATTTTAGATGGGATAATGGCATTGTGGTTATGTTATCAAGCATTATAAATAAATATGATACCTGGAATTTAAGGAGGGAGTTGGATGAAGTATAGTTGAAACAAGATTGCCTATGAGTTGTTAATTGTTGAAGTTGGATGACAGATATATAAGGGTTCATTATACCATTCTGACAACTTCTGCCACTGTTAGAAACTCTCCATTATTAAAAAGTTAAAATTGTTATGAAGAACAAAGATATTTAGAGAAATGAATTCAAAACTAAGGCATCAACACATGTAATGATTTCAAAGTTATGTAGGTTCAAAGCAGCAACCATTTGTATGTCCATTTATCTAGAAGACCAGTAGAGGCAAGATGCACAGAAAACTGCATTAGTTGATGTAGACCACTGTTTTTAAAAATGCATCAGTGTTAACGATAAACAGTCCTTCCCCAAGTTACATGATGTGACAGCGAACCACCAAATTTTCATGAAAAATAGGGATAAAAAGTATGTGCATATGTTTATTGAATGTGTGCATAAAGTCTTTATGTCAGGATTTTTTTTTTTTTTTTTTTGGCGGTACGCGGGCCTCACTGTTGCGGCCTCTCCCGTCGCGGAGCACAGTCTCCGGACGCGCGGGCTCAGCGGCCATGGCTCATGGGCCCAGCCGCTCCATAGCATGTGGGATTTTCCCGGACCGGGGCACGAACCCGTGTCCCCTGCATCGGCAGGCGGACTCTCAACCACTGCACCACCAGGGAAGCCCTATGTCAGGATTTTTTAATCTGGACATCATAATTCATTGATCCATTTCAAAGCTAGAGGTTTACATTTGTAGGTTAAATTTTATGTATTTCTTTGGGGAAAAAGAACCATACCTTTCTTCAGAATCTTAAAGGGATCCATGACACAGAAAAAGTTAAGAACTACTGTTCTGAGGCCTAACCAGAAGTCAGTTATGCACAGACTAAAACTAGAGTCCTCCAGCTGTTATAAAATGTGCTAAGATTCTGAAGTTCTCTGTGACAAGCATATTATAGCTACAGGGAGGGTGGAGTGGGAGTCATAAATAAAGTCTTTTCATTCTTGGTACTTTTCTGTTCACAACATCAGGTATTATATTCAGTCTGCCAATGACTCATCGTTGTCTGG
Source organism: Physeter macrocephalus (assembly GCF_002837175.3). Lineage (NCBI taxonomy): Eukaryota > Metazoa > Chordata > Mammalia > Artiodactyla > Physeteridae > Physeter > Physeter macrocephalus. Next base: position 13,705,923 of record NC_041216.1, on the reverse strand, counting down.
TTACAGTGTTTAAATACTCCTCACCTGAGAAGGAAGGCCAATAGCATGGTAACATTGACTTAGACCAGAACAAAATAATCTTCACCATCACCTGTTGGATGAAATGCCCTTAAGCCAAATGTAGAGCTTACCAGAGGAAAGTCTCTGTGCTGCAGGAGCAGGTACCATGACACTAGGCTTCTCCGTCTGGTATGTGGCTGCTGCTAAGGTGGTACTCTCAGCATCACTGTTAGTCTGGCCTGTGACTCCAAAGCTGGAACTGGGGTAGCAAGCCTGGTACTGACTTTGACCAAGGATAGTATAGGTGGGATAGTCCTGTAGGTCAAAGGGAATAAGGGAGGAAAATAAGCCTCTTAGCCAGAGCATAACATTAATGTCAACACAAGAGACTTTCATGTCCCTCTTTTTCATAATTATTTCCCTAAAACATTAACCTGACTTCTTATTTACCTAACCTATATAGTCTTCCACCTAAACCAATGATTTTCAAAATGCATTCTGTGGAAACCTAAGAGTCAAGAGGACATGCCTCAGGGACTGTCTTTGGGACGAGGTTAAGGCTGAGAGCAAAGTGTCCCATGCACTGTACACACAATGTCCCTTTTCTACTATACCAGCCTTTTTTTTTCTACTTTATGTACAGAATTTCTGCATAGAATTTTTGAAGGAAAGAGTCTACTCTTTAAGAAGTTTATAAAACACTGCACTAGATGATAGTGCTTTTAAGGACAGATGAGCTTAAACAAAAAAGCGAATATCCTACATTAAAGTTTCCCAGTTTAAAAACTGAGTATTTCTCTCTCTCTTTAAAAATATTTATTTATTTGGCTGTGCAGGGTCTTAGTTGTGGCATGCGGGATCTTTAGTTGCGGCATGCGGGATCTAGTTCCCTGACCAGGAATCGAACCTGGGCCCCCTGCATTGGGAGCATGGAGTCTTAACCACTGGATCACCAGGGCAGTCCCCTCTCTTTTTTTAAATAATCAAGTTTTCTTTAAAAATAAAGTTTCTTTAAAATATTTGAAGGGAACTTATGGTAGTTTCACAGGCACATACATGACAAAACTTATCAAATCATACAATTTAAATCTGTGCAATTTACTGTATGTCAATTACACCTTAAAAGAGCTGTAAAAAATGGGTATGATGCACAGCTCAAATACACACCTTAAAAAAATCCCACTGATAACTGATATTGGTGACAAGTAGGAAGAAGCTAACTGATCAGACCAATTATTTATAAAGAACACTGAGCATCTACCATAAGCCAGATATAATTCACAGTGTGAGTGTATGTGTTGGTACATGGGAGTTAAAACTCTAGCAGGATAGAAGACCAAAAACCATTTCCAACAAATTAGCAATAAATTGTATGTCAAATGAGTAAAATACAGTGGAAGACAACTATCACTGCAGACTGTGACAGAGAGCCTTCTGAGACAAAGAAGCAGAGGGGATAGGAAAATGAACAGGCCCTGGAAAGGTTTTATTAAGGGGCCAGAGATGTTGAGTCTGGATGAAACAAAGGATCTCTGTAGGCCTGAATGACTGGTTAAGGACTGGATTGGATTCTCTAGGCAGTGGTGTATAGTTTGTGTGGGAGCAGGAAATGGGGATCATTAAATTCAAATAAACAAAAATATGAAAAGATTCTGAGCAGGTGAGTGACAGGATAAAATGTGGCATTTAAAGAAAATTAATCAGATAGTGTTTTAGAAAATGTACAGGCACGGTGAAAAATTAAAGATGAGATGAATAGTTAACTGAAGATTAAAGAGGAAAAAACTAAACCATGGGAAATGACAGCAAAAATGAAAAAGCAGGGACTTCCCTGGCAGTCCAGTGGTTAAGACTCCATGCTTCCACTGTAGGGGGCACAGGTTAGATCCCTGGTCAGGGAACTAAGATTCTATATGCCATGTGACATAGCCAAAAAAGAAAAAGAAAAAGCTGGAAAGAATTCCAGAAATGGCTGGATTAGGGCTGGGTAAGGAAAAAAAAAATCGAAGACGACTGGTCTGGTTTTAGGCCTAGGTATATTAAAAAATAGTGTAACTGACAAGAATTGAGAAGCCACAGGAAAAAGTGGTATTACTTTTCGAGGACAAGGAAACGGAAGAAAGGGTGGAATGAAAGGCTGGTTTTAGATATGGTCAACTTAGGGAAATAATAGGATATTAAAAAAAAAAAAGCCCATCAATCAGCAGGAAGCCTGTAAATATCATGAGGTCAGGACTAGAATCTTCATTCTGGAAGAAGTAAATGGACATTGTGAATGTGGTTAAACATTCCTGGGGATGAAATAATAAATATGTGGAAAACTAAATAGAGACTGTCCATGACAGAAGACAGGATATGCAAAGGGAGAGAGATGTTACCCTGAAGAATTCCAGGTACACAGCAGGAACTCAATAAATACTTGTGGACTAAAAGAATGAACAAATGCAAAAACAGTCAAAACATAAAAAGTGAACCAGAACAGCAATGTTAACTGCAGCCACAAAAAAAGACCCATGGAGGCAGTGGTTGATAATACTAATTGCTGCAGAGAAAACAACAAATAAAAACATAACAACAAAACCAAGAAAACCCTAAAACACTGAAGATGTTACCAGTGATCTAAACATACAGAGTTAGTAGAATAGTGATCAAGACCAGACCACAAGGAATTCACAAAGAAATGAGTGGCTAAGTAAAAAAAAGTCGAAGTAATATTTCCACAAACATTTATTATGTGCCTTTAATGTGAGTACTAGGCATTTTTCTGAACTCTCAGAACAAATAACTGAACAAAAAAGAAAAATAAATCCCTACCCTCACGGAGCTTACATTCTTGTGGCAGCAGGGTAAGAGACAGACACACACACACAGTAGATAAAGGAGCAGATATAATCATATCATTCATAGTCTTAGCAATGGAATGAGAGAAACTGGGTAGTAGCCTGAGAAACCATCCAAGGTCTCAGTCCTGAGGGCATCCAGCAAAAGGTCTCTCCACAGTCCATACTGGTTGTTTCTTAGATTGGCAAACTGATAATGGAAAGAAGAGAAGAAGAGCTAGCTAGATGAACCATATCAACAGGAGGAACAAAAGCAGCACGGTACCTGGTTTGAGATGCTGGAAACTGCTGCTGCTGGAATATTGGCAATAGTAGATGAAGTGGATATCAGGCTGGTATTTGTGCTTGAAGCTATAAGATTGAAAGTGTTAAAAGATATTAAAGATATTATGTAAACGCCTAAATGAAACTGAAAATATATTCTGTCCTAAGTAAACAGATCTACAAGGAGATAAAAAACATTGGCAAAGGAAATAAATACTATATACTGGTTTTGCTCTTTTGCATGCCATACCTTAATTTAGACTTGATTAGAAATAAAACAATTCACACATTTTTGTTTCAAATTGAGTCTTCAACTATTCCTACTAAAGTCCTAGAAGGATACAACACAACGCACTGGTTCATACTAATGATACCAATGAAATCAGAACCTAAACCAAATCACTCCAGTCCATCTTCTCTGGCAGCTGAAAAATAACTCACCTGCAGCGTGACCTACTGACACCAGTAGAAACAACAAGAACTCTGGTAAATCCACGTGTTAAGTCCTACACTGTGATATTTACGGTCACTTGCCCCAAATTAATGCCTTCCTGGCGCAACACAATTACTCTGAGAAACTGATGTAGTTCTCCAAATTCTAAAGTGCTTGGAGTTGCTTCAACAAACACCATGTTTTGGCATTTAATGATTTCACCCATGAGCCTGGAAAAATTCGGAAAATATTCAATATTATTCTGGCCAGGTAAAAATTTACTTCATAAGCTACTTAGGCTGCCTGTCTCAGGACAAGAAATTTGGGTTTTTTTCACACCCTTCTATCACAGATTCCACCAGGGTTTTAATAAAATCCTCAGTGACTAGTATTTGTCACAGTGACACTTTTCAGGTGGACAATGTAGGTGAAATTGTGAGGTACTGCTGTTGAACTCTCTTTTGCTCATCATAAGCATACTTATACATGGTTTCTACCGCAGTCACACACACCATAAAAGCTCACCCTCAGGTAGACCACACTATCTGACTACCTATCCCATTGGCGACAAAGTCCTCTAGAGGGAAAGTTATTAGGAAAACCTCCATTAAGAATAGTGCAGGTGGGACTTCCCTGGTGGCACAGTGGTTAAGGAATCCACCTGCCAATGCAGGGGACACGGGTTCGAGCCCTGGTCTGGGAAGATCCCACGTGCCACAACCACTGAGCATGTGCTCTAGAGCCTGTGAGCCACAACTACTGAAGCCCGTGCACCTAGAGCCCGTGCTCTGCAACAAGAGAAGCCACCGCAATGAGAAGCCCGCACACCGCAGTGAAGAGTAGCCCCCGCTCACAACCAGAGAAAAGCCTGTGCACGGCAACAAAGACCCAACGCAGCCAAAAATAAATAAATTAATTAATTTAAAAAAAAATAAAGAAAAAGAATAGTGCAGGTGAACAAATGCAGCAGAAGCTTGAGGACTGGTCAAAATCATACGGAATTTTTATTCCTTTCCCCAGGGGTACTCTGCTTAGAAGAAAGTCTAGAAGAGATTGAGGTAAATTAGATATAAGGAACAGCTACTGCTAGCTTTCAGAAGAACCTGGGACAAAGAAGAGTTAGAGTAATTTGCCTACAGTCATGGGGTTAAAGGTAGATAGTCAAAATGACAACTGAGATCTCCCAATTCTTCATCCAGTGCCCTTTCTTTCCTCAGAGTCAGTGGCTGAGCTAGGGATCAGATTTCATCACTATCCAGGGAGATTTTCTTCTCTACAGTACTCCTTCCCCCAGGTAAACTAAAGGATTCTTGTTTACTTTCTTAAACCCAACACCTAAATGAAACAGATTTTATAATTTATAGATGATATTTTCTTCCCATCAATATTTTTTCCCCTAAGGGGGAAGTCCTAAGAAATCATTGTATATAAGCTAAATGACTCTACAAGTAGATTTTAATTATTCTTGTGGGAAAAGAATTTTGAGTATATTCCAGATTCTATTACCAGTACATTATGCTAGGCAGGCCTGCTGGCTAAACATAGGTGATTTAATGTGGGAAAGAAAACGAAGTATTTAATCTCTTAAGTTTATCTCTCCCAGCAAACTCCATTTCTAGATCAGTATTTCTTTAGCCCTAATCCTAGCGTATATTCCTCTTTTCCTCCCATTTACCTTTAATTCTGTTCTACCTTCTTAATGATTTATAAACGGTTAGAGGTACAACTCATTCACATCTGATATCTGCACACATGGGGAAAAAGGTGCTCTGACTGACAAGGTAGTTTTATAAATTTAACAATTTTCAGATCACTTACAGAATTGGGCTGGAAGTAAAAAGGTAGACCTTACAAACAACTGGCCACAGACTCTTAATTATCCCTGACAGGAAGTTTAATGACTTGATTAGCTAGTTGTTGATACCAAGCTTTTAACAAGTACAGTACTAAAAATCACAAATTCCTCTCAGCAATAGTGGCTTCTATTACAGGAAATGTTGGTCTGCTAACCTAGAAAGTTTGTAGGGCTCAATAACAGTTCTTTCTCCAACTCAATCAAATCATTTCTAACATGTGTTATTCATTCATTCATTTGTTCATCAAACCAGGGTCTACTATGTGCCCAGAAACGGTTCCAGCCACTGAGGAGTAGAGTAGTGAACAAGACAAAGTCCCTGCCCTCATGGCGTTTAAATTCTAGTGATAAAAGTTAGATGATAATTAAATAAATAGTATTTATTTAGGCTCTTGTAACCAGCATTGAACCCAAGCTAAACTCGCTTTAAAATATACACAATCACCACATGCCATACCCCCTGCACAACTATGACTAAAAAGCCAGGCACCTCAAAAAAAAAAGCACTGATCATCCTACATAAATATTCATCTAGGTCTCAACAACAACAAATTCAACTGCATATTTAAAAAACAAAAGCAGCAGCAATAAAATATGCAACAAAAATAAATTTAGAGGATAAAATAAAACTCAGGTGGTAACTCCTATTGATACATATATTTAAAGACTATTAGCTCTCCAAATGCTAATGGCCTGGCCAATTGTTTTCGCATAGTTCCCACTCCTGTTTTGCAACAGAGCTGTGAAATCATAGAAAGACAAAGCTTCTGACAACTATGCCCCACTAGAGATCCACCTGAAACAGTCAGGATACAGAGATAGCTTTAATCAGAAGACTGTGGTTACAGAACTGTGAGAGGTACAGTTGAATGAAGTGACATTGCCCCAAAGCTGGAGGGTAAACCCAAGGGTTAATGGCACATAGAAGTTGGTGCAAGACTTAGTTTCTACCCACCTCTCTAATTTTATGAATGTTTCTCTACCACCCATGCTCACCCAGCTTTCGAGTTACTCAAAACAAGAGAGACTCTTTCTCACTCAAGGACCTTTGCAATGTTGCTCTCCCTGCCTGAATTGTTCTCCCTGGTCTGTCCCTCTTGCCCTCCAGCATGAGCATTCCTTCTCAGCATGTCTACTTCCAGAGAGACTCTCTCTGGACTCCTCTATTAGAACTAATTCCTTTCTTGTTTTCCCAGTCACAACAACCAATTCTTTTTTCCTCTCAGAGCACTTTTCAAAACCTATTTATTTATTTACTTGTTTGTTTTCTGCCTCCCCTCCTAGTCTGTAAGCTCCATGAAGGCAGAATCTTACTACCTTATTCATCACCTCCAACGTCTAGCAAAGCACCCGGCCTACAATAGGTAAAGCTCAATAAATACTCGTGGGATTCATGAATAGCATGTCAAGGTTATCAAAAACAAGCGAAGTGTGAAAAACTGCAGTCAGGAGAATCCTAAGGAGCCATGACAATCAAATGAAATGTGGTGTCCTGGATGGGATCCTGGAACAGAAAAGGACATCAGGTAAAAACTAAGGAAATCTAAATAAACCTAGGATTTAATTAATAATAATGTACCAATATTGGTTCATTAATCATAACAAATGTTCCATTCTAATGTGAGATGTTAATAATAGGGGAAACTGTGTGCAGGGTAGGGGGATATATAACTCTCTGTATCATCTGCTCAATTTTTCTACAAATCTAAAACTACAATAAGAAATAAAGTCTATTAAAATACAAAACAAATCTCCTAGTCAACGAAAGACTCTTGTGTGTTACCAACACTATCAGAGCCCAAAGACATTCACTGAAATTCAAGGTTGGGTTAAAATTAATTCTGAAATTTCTGAAATTAATTTTGCTACTTGAATTTTAATTATTTAAATCATCTCAACTGAAGAAAATAACCAGAGATTGGGCCACACAGTCACAGACACTCTAGGAAAAGGTTGATATAAAGAAGCTAGATCTATTTAATCAAAGGGTTTTCATGAGCATTAAAGTATAAACTGATTCAAATGTGCCAGTAATACCCATATTTCCTTTTAGCCAATTGTTACCACTTGCTTTCTACCAACTTCTTCTCAGAATAAATGGCAAAAATTGATAACGTGATGGTTAATTTCTGCCTTAATTTCTACCCTTTGCCAAAGTTCTAATGGCAAAATAATGGGCCCATAGGTTAACCAGAAAAGGGAAGGGAAATGAATTTAAATACTTGCAAGTATAGGTTCTCAGTTATGGGAGTTGATATTGATACCATGACTTCTACATTGAAAATCATAAACATTACACCCATGTGCTGGGGTCAGGCTGCCCAGCTTACATCCTTGACTTATTTACTGTGTGTCTTATGTGCCAAATCTGTAAAATGAGATTAATGACAGTACTTCCCTCATAGGTGTGTTGTGATTACATGAGTAACACCTATCTGCTAAAATAACGCTAAGCACATAATATGCACTTAACAAATACCAACAATGATCATTATTAGCACAATGGAGGAAATTGGGTTAATTGACCTAAAGGGAAAAAATGTACTAAAAGGTAAGAAATTAGGACAGTGGCAAATGAGGTTGAAAGCATAGCTTCATGACTTTTTTAAAGCAATGGGTCTTAAAAGACCCCCAAAAGGTGGTTCCTCTTGTTTTACAAAGAGGGAGAAGTAAGCACAGCTATCAGGTTCCTCATATTCAAGGTACAAGTACAGACGAGTGGTGGTTCTACACCTTGGGAGAGGATTATTAATTTAAAGGAAGAGAACTCCTTGCTTTTCTTTCATGACCTAGGTGTAGTCATCAGAGATATATCAGTTTAGGAGGCACTTGGCTACTAGATTTGCCTGTAGTTGGACCCCAAAGCCTACCAAAGTAGAGAAACACTTTATAAAAACGAAAGGGGGTAGAGGAGAAGACAAAGCCATGCTCTTGAGTTTTTTCCTCCTGGTTTGTTCCCATTTTAGAAAGAAAGAAGGGGGAGGGGACAAACATAAAAAGAAGGGAAAATAATTAAGAGGAGACTCCGTAAACAATAAGAGATAAAGGTAGCTCAGAGCCAGGTCTTAGGAATGTAGTAACAAGTTGTTCCCAACAGACTAAGAAAAAGTAGTCCTCAATCATTTTATTGAAAACAGTTAATACTGAAAATCAAAATATTTTGTTTAATATAATCTACATCAAAACAGTTTTTCATCATCAAAGTTTATATTTTAAGAACACCTAAGACCGGTTTTATAATGAATAATATTTAAAAGCTGGGAGAAATCAGGAGAAAGGAGGCAGATGAGAAGCCAAGTAGACGGACATTAATTCCCAATTTGGAGCAATGACAAATTCCCTGCATTGGATTTGGAAGAGTAAGGAATTAACTCCACAGTGCCCTTTGAGTTTCTTTGTCTTCATTCCAAATAGTCCTGTCATAATTCTAACTTTTTAGAGGAAGAACTCAGGAAGGCAGAGATGTTTAGAGTTCAAGCTTTAACGCTATGCTTTCCATCACAAAATAGAAACAACACTGAATTTTTTGAACAAGAGAAAAGCTCACCAAGAAGTAGTAAATGGGGGTGGAGGTATAACAAAAACCACAGCAGAAAAGCAGCACACATCTCACAAAGCAGCACTCAATCTCACTTTCCATTCTCTTTGGACTTCACATAAAAGAAGTCAGCAAAGCTCTAACCCATGGAGTCTTCTGCTCATTTACAGGACAAAATGCCACTGAGAACAGACTAGAACAAAATTAGACAGGTTTTCTGGACACCAACGTGCAAAAGAGGAGTCTTCAACTCTATTAAGCAGTTCACAGTCAAAGGCTTAAACTACTTATGAACCACACTCCTAGGTTCTAGTTTGTCTAACACAAAAAGCATGCACAAATGCAAATATCCTATATTACCCAGTATGTTTGGAGATACAGGTAGATTAAAAACAAAAAACAGTAATAATTAAAAAAAAAACAAAAAAACAAAACACACACAACCATGCCTGTTTACCTTGAATGGGATAAGAATAATGTGCTGGGCTTGGCTGGCTTGTGGTTAACCCTGTAGTGCAGGTAAGAACACTGTGTTGACTTGGAGATGGAGTCTGAGTTAAACCACTTTCAGGTTTCATACCTGGCCACAATGCACCTGAATCAGATAAATTGGACCAATTACAAACAAAACACTGGAACTGAGGAGCATGGTTATGCTTTCAAATATCAGCCAGTAGGTTTAAAATCAAAATCTTAAAACAAAAATAAATTTGCTTGTAAGAGAAAATTATTGAATCTCCCACTCGTAATATACCACAAGCAAATACAATTTCAAAGAATTGGGGAATGGGGCCATAGAAACAAAAATCTTGTCAAAAACCCAATAGTGATATGTATGTATGTAAGTTCACTTCAATGGTTGGGGAAAATTGATCAGCATTCAGAAAAAGGGCTACTGACACCCTAGCACTGTTGTAGAGTGCCTGACATTCCTGTAGAGTGATAAATCATTTATCTGCATTGTCTAGGTAGGAGACATTCCACATACGTTTAAAATTCACTTACCCATTAAACAAGCACCAGATTTTTCTAAAATGTATGTATACTTCTCTGCCTTCTTAAGCTGGTTATTTTGTTACCTTTATTTCTTCTGATTAGGAAAGACATACCTGCTTACTTTTATAAATTAAAAAACATTAACAGAAATATAATTTCTAATTTTTAGAAATAATAAAGTCATATATAATCCCACCATCCAGACTTAACCGCTATTCACAGTTTGCATAAGAGTCACTCAGATTTCTTCCATTTACTAATCTTTTTTTTCTTCTTTTTAATAAGAATGGGATGTTACATGCTGTTCATAATTTGCTTTTTCACATAATACCTGAGACATATCTTTCCCTGTTAGAACATATAATAAGACATCATAGCTTATTCACTTTTATTTTTATCACAATGCTCCTAAGTGACAATCTTTCTAAAAAATATTTATATCCTTTCCTGCCTTCTTAGCAGGGAGGAAATAGTGACCATACCTTTTCTCAGATCTATACTGTGCTGTGCTATGTACATTACAGAAACATCCCCAGAGGCTACTGCAATATGTGAAGACATTTGCTTAGTACTAAGTAGAACTCAGTTATAGTTCTATGATTTGAAGGCTCTTGTATCACTTTATCTTTTCTCTGTGATCTGTCACTTCTTGACAATCTCCTGTTTCTGGTTGTATCTCCTTTTTCATTTGCAGTAAACTAGGAAACCATTAAAAAAGCTTGCTTCTACACGACAGCCTAAGGATATCCTTTATGAGTGAAGAGTTTTTGTCATAAATTTTTTTTTTTTTTGGCCGCGCTGTGCAGCATGCAGCATCTTGGTTCCCCAACCGGGGATCGAACCCATGCCCCCTGCATTGGGAGCATGGAGTCTTAACCACTGGACTGCCAGGGAAGACCCCAAGTTTTTGTCCTAATTTTGGCTATGCAAAAGTCTATTGAAAACCTCACTGTAGGGAGGAGATATGGGGATATATGTATAGGTATAGCTGATTCACTTTGTTATAAAGCAGAAACTAACACACCATTGTAAAGCAATTATACTCCAATAAAGATGTTAAAAAACAAAACAAAACAAAAAAAACCTCACTGTGCTCTGAATAGTTATAGCTACTGGATCAATATAGTTGAAGCTGATAATTAGGCCCAAGAAGATTCATCAAACACATTCCAGGTAAGAAATCAATACCAAGGTCAGCCACAGATTCAAATTCAATATTACCTCACTTCATATACTCTTAATCTGATAAGAAATTTATAAATATATAATGCTTTGAGAATACGGACCTCTGCTTCACCAGGGCACTCAGGTATCTTAGTGTAACTCAGATCTGTAAAATTTGTTGATAAGTAAATGTAAGAATAGTAAAAGGAGATGTGAAAATCTTAAAAAAGGTTCACAGTGGAACATGGTAACTGCCTTGTCTCAAACTTTTTTTTTTCATTGAAGTGTAGTTAATTTACAATGTTGTGTGAGTTTCTGCTATAGAGCAAAGTGATTTAGCTACACACACAAAAAACTTTTTCAGATTCTTTTCCATTATAAATTATTACAAGATATTTAGTATAGTTTCCTGTGCTATACAGTACGTCCTTGTTATTTACCTATTTTATATACAGTAGTGGGTATGTGTTAATCCCAAACTCCTAATTATCAAACTAAAGCATTAAAAAAACAAGACATATTCTTTTCTCACCTACTAAACACATGAAATAACATATTTGAGGAGATTAAGGAATGCCAACATCTCTAGCACGAATTAGGAGGGTTGCCCTCCACCCCCTTCCACCCCTTGGTTCATGATGATTTTCAGTCTTGCCCAGGTAAGCCACAGCTTAATTCCTTGTTATGGCTGACATTTAACAATAAAAAATATTTGAGAATGTAGTTTTTTTAAACATTTATGATGTGAAATTTGAATATTAGTGCTAAGATTCTTGGTGGTTGACTATCACACTTTTTAGAAACATAGAAACAACTTGCCTTTTCAATGTCACAATAACTTTCAGATTTACTGTAATCAATGTGTTTTTTTCTAAATAGGTTCTGAACCTGAGGTGTTGGGTTTGTAAACATGTTTATTATTACACTGTCCTAAAATACTATCTTACTAATAAGAATAGTATGAACTGAGAGAGTTTTGCTAGTCTCATTATTCAGTATGTATTTTTAAAGTTTCAAAATGTAAAATTTCTATAAACTGGTCTATCTTATAAGGTCAGAAATTAGTGCAAAATGTCCAAGACAAGTAGAGAAAATAATAGATAGTTTTGAATGTTTTGGGGCAGGAACATAAAGTAGCTATTGAATATTATTTTATGAAGAATAGAGGAATAAAAGACAATATGGGGCTTCCCTGGTGGCGCAGTGGTTGCGCGTCCGCCTGCCGATGCAGGGGAACCGGGTTCGC